>NW_027459240.1:0-103683 GCF_050624435.1 Tenrec ecaudatus
AGGGAACCTACATAGTCCAATTGCTCGCTAGGTAACCTACATAGTCCAAATGCCCACAAGGAAACCTACATAGTCTAAGTGCCCGCTAGGGAACCTACATAATCCAAGTGCCCGTTAGGTAACCTAGATAGTCCAAGTGCCCGTTAGCTAGCCTAGATAGTCCAATGGCCCGCTAGTTGACCTACATAGTCCAAGTGCCCGCCAGGTAACCAAGATAGCCCAAGTACCCGTTAGCTACCCTAGATAGTCCAATTGACCGCTAGGTAACCTACATAGTCAAAGTTCCTGTTAGCTAACCTAGATAGTCAAAGTTCCTGTTAGCTAACCTAGATAGTCCAAGTGTCCGCTAGGTAACCTACATAGTCCAAGGGCCCGCTCGTTAACCTAGTTCGTCCAAGTGTCCGCTAATTAACCTACATAGTCCAAGTGCCCGCTAGGTAACCAAGATAGTCAAAGTGGCCGCTAGGTAACCTTCATAGTCCAAGTGCCCGCCAGGTAACCTAGATAGCCCAAGTACCCGTTAGCTACCATAGATAGTCCAAGTGTCCGCTAGGTAACCTACATAGTCCAAGGGCCCGCTCGTTAACCTAGTTCGTCCAAGTGTCTGCTAATTAACCTACATAGTCCAAGTGACCGCTAGGTAACCAAGATAGTCAAAGTGGCCGCTAGGTAACCAACATAGTCCAAGTGCCCGTTCGTTAACCTAGATAATCCAAGTGCCCGCTCTGTAACCTAGACAGTCCAAGTGCCGACTAGGTTACCTACATAGTCCTAGTGTCCGTTCGTTAACCTCGATAGTCCAATTGCCCGCTTCGTAACCTGGATAGTCCATGTGCCCGCTAGTTAACCTACATAGTCAAAGTGCCTAATAGGTAACCTACATAGTCCAAGTGCCTTCTAGAGAGCGTACATAGTCCACGTATACCCCTAGGGAACCTACATAGTCCAAGTGCCCGTTAGGGAACCTACATAGTCCAAATGCTCGCTAGGTAACCTACATAGTCCAAATGCCCGCAAGGAAACCTACATAGTCTAAGTGCCCGCAAGGGAACCTACATAATCCAAGTGCCCGTTAGGTAACCTAGATAGTCCAAGTGCCCGTTATCTAACCTAGATAGTCCAAGGGCCCGCTAGTTGACCTACATAGTCCAAGTGCCAGCTAGGTAACCTAGATAGTACAAGTGCGCGCTAGGGAACCTAGATAGTCCAAGTGTCTGTTAGCTAACCTAGATAGTCCAAGTGGCGGCTATGTAACCTACATGGTCCAAGTGCCCGTTCGTTAACCTAGATAATCCAAGTGCCCGCTAGGTAACCTAGAGAGTCCTAGTGCCCGCTAGTTAACCTACATAGTCGAAGTGCCCGTTAGTTAATCTACATAATCCAAGTGCACGTTAGCTAACCTATATGGTCCAAGGGCCCGCTAGTTGACCTACATAGTCCAAGTGCCCGCTATGTAACCTAGATAGACCTAGTGCCCGCTAGTTAAACCAGATAGTCCTAGTTTCCTTTAGTTAACCTAGATAGTCCAAGTGCCCTCTAGGGGACATACATAGTCCACGTGCCCGCTAGGTTATGTACATAGACCAAGTGCCCGCTAGGTAACCTAGATAGTCCAAGTGCCCGCTAGTTAACCTACATAGTCCAAGTGCCTGCTAGGTAAACTACATAGTCCAAGTGCCCACTAGGTAACCTAGACAGTCCAATTGCCCGCTAGTTAACCTAGACAGTCCAAGTAACCGCTAGGGAACCAACATAGTCCAAGTTCCCGCTAGGGAACTTACATATTCCAAGTACCCGCTAGTTAACCTAGATAGTCCAAGTGCCCGCTAGTTAACCAGGATCGTCCAAGTGCCCTCTAGTTAACTTACATAGTCCAAGGGCCTGCTAGTTAACCTACATAGACCAAGGGCCCGCTAGTTAACCTAGATAGTCCAAGTGCCCGCTAGTTAACCTACATAGTCCAAGTGCCCGCTAGGTAACGTAGATAGCCCAATTGCCCGCTACGGAACGTACATAGTCCAAGTGCCTGCTAGGTAACCTAGATAGTCCAAGTGTCCGCTAGTTAAACTATATAGTCCAAGTGCCTGATAGGTAAACTACATAGTCCAAGTGCCCACTAGGTAACCTAGACAGTCCAATTGCCCACTAGTTAACCTAGACAGTCCAAGTAACCGCTAGGGAACCTACATAGTCCAATTGCTCGCTAGGCAACCTACATAGTCCAAGTGCCCGTTAGTTAACCTCGATAGTCAAAGTGCCTGCTAGGTAACTTACATAGTGCAAGTGTCCGCTAGTTAAACTACATAGTCCAAGGGACCGCTAGTTAACCTAGATCGTCCAATTGTCCACTAGTTAACCTACATAGTCCAAGTGCCCTATATGGAACCTAGATAGTCCAAGTGCACGCTAGGGAACCCTCATAGTCCAATTGCCCGCTCTGGAACATACATAGTCCAAGTGCCTGTTAGTTAACCTAGATAATGCAAGTGCCCTTTAGTTAACCTACATAGTCCAAGTGCCCGCTAGATAACCTACATAGTCCAAGTGCCCGCTAGGTAACCTATATAGTCCAAATGCCCGCGAGGGAACCTACATAGTCCAAGTGCCTGCTAGGTAAACTACATAGTCCAAGTGCCCACTAGGTAACCTAGACAGTCCAATTGCCCGCTAGTTAACCTAGACAGTCCAAGTGCCCGCTAGTTAACCTAGATAGTCCAAGTGCCCGCTAGTTAACCAGGATCGTCCAAGTGCCCTCTAGTTAACTTACATAGTCCAAGGGCCTGCTAGTTTACCTACATAGAACAAGGCCCGCTAGTTAACCTAGATAGTCCAAGTGCCCACTAGTTAACCTACATAGTCCAAGTGCCCGCTAGGTAACCTAGACAGGCCAAGTGACCACTAGGTTACCTACATAGTCCAAGTGCCCGTTCGTTAACCTACATAGTCCAAGTGCCCGCTAGGTAACGTAGATAGCCCAATTGCCCGCTAGGGAACGTACATAGTCCAAGTGCCTGCTAGGTAACCTAGATAGTCCAAATGTCCGCTAGTTAACCTACATAGTCCAAGTGCGTAATAGGTAAACTACATAGTCCAAGTGCCCACTAGGTAACCTAGACAGTCTAATTGCCCACTAGTTAACCTAGACAGTCCAAGTAACTGCTAGGGTACCTACATTGTCCAAGTGCTCGCTAGGCAACCTACATAGTCCAAGTGCCCGTTCGTTAACCTAGATAGTCAAAATGCCTGCTAGGTAACCTAGATAGTCCAAGTGCCCGCTAGGTAACCTACATAGTCCAAGTGCCTTCTAGGGAGCCTACATAGTCCACGTGACCGCTAAGGAACCTACATAGTCCAAATGCCCGTTAGGGAACCTACATAGTCCAAGTGCTCGCTAGGTATCCTACATAGTCCAAGTGCCCGCAAGGAAACCTACATAGTCTAAGTGCCCGCTAGGGAACCTACATAATCCAATTGCCTGTTAGGTATCCTAGATAGTCCAAGTGTCCGTTAGCTAGCCTAGATAGTCCAATGGCCCACTAGTTAACCTACATAGTCCAAGTGACCGCTAGGTAACCTAGATAGCCCAAGTACCCGTTAGCTACCCTAGATAGTCCAAGTGACCGATAGGTAACCTACATAGTCAAAGTGCCCACTAGGTAACCTAGATAGTCCAAGTTCCTGTTAGCTAACCTAGATAGTCCAAGTACCCGTTAGTTAACCTACATAGTCCAAGTGCCTGCTAGATAACCTACATAGTCCAAGTGCCCGCTAGGTAACCTATATAGTCCAAATGCCCGCTAGGGAACCTACATAGTCCAAGTGCCCACTAGGTAACCTAGACAGTCCAATTGCCCACTAGTTAACCTAGACAGTCCAAGTAACCGCTAGGGAACCTACATAGTCCAAGTGCTCGCTAGGCAACCTACATAGTCCAAGTGCCCGTTAGTTAACCTAGATAGTCAAAGTGCCTGCTAGGTAACCTAGATAGTCCAAGTGCCCGCTAGTTAACCTAGATAGTCCAAGTGCCCGCTAGGTAACCTAGATAGTCCAAGTGCCCGCTAGTTAACCTACATAGTCCAAGTGCCTGATAGGTAAACTACATAGTCCAAGTGCCCACTAGGTAACCTAGACAGTCCAATTGCCCACTAGTTAACTTAGACAGTCCAAGTAACCGCTAGGGAACCTACATAGTCCAAGTGCTCGCTAGGCAACCTACATAATCCAAGTGCCCGTTAGATAACCTAGATAGTCAAAGTGCCTGCTAGGTATCCTAGATAGTCCAAGTGCCCGCTAGGTAACCTACATAGTCCAAGTGCCCGTTAGGTAACCTTGATAGTCCAATTACCCGTTAGCTAACCTAGATCGTCCAAGGGCCCGCTAGTTAACCTAGATAGTCCAAGTGCCCGCTAGTTAACCTACAACGTCCAAGTGCCTGCTAGGTAACCTAGGTAGTCCAAGTGCCTGTTAGCTAACCTACATAGTCCAAGTGCCCGTTCGTTATCCTAGATAGTCCAAGTGCCCGCTATGTAACCTAGACAGTCCAAGTGCCCGCTAGGTTACATACATAGTCCAAGTGTCCGTTCGTTAACCTAGATAGTCCAAGTGCCCATTTGGTATCCTACATAGTCCAAATGCCCGCTTCGTAACCTGGATAGTCCAAGTGCCCGCTAGATAACTAACATAGTCAAAGTGCGCGATAGGTAACCTACATAGTTCAAGTGCCTTCTAGGGAGCCTACATAGTCCACGTGACCGTTAAGGAACCTACATAGTCCAAGTGCCCGTTAGGGAACGTACATAGTCCAAGTGCTCTCTAGGTAACCTACATAGTCCAAATGCCCGCAAGGAAAACTACATAGTTTAAGTGCCCGCTAGGGAACCTACATAATCCAAGTGCCCGTTAGGTAACCTAGATAGTCCAAGTGCCCGTTAGCTAACCTAGATAGTCCAATGGCCCGCTAGTTGACCTACATAGTCCAAGTGCCCGCTAGTTAACCTACATAGTCCAAGTGCCCGCTACGTAACCTAGATAGCCCAAATACCCGTTAGCTACACTAGATAGTCCAAGTGACCACTAGGTAACCTACATAGTCAAAGTGCCTACTAGGTAACCTAGATAGTCCAAGTGCCCGTTAGTTAACCTACATAGTCCAAGTGCCCGCTAGATAACCTACATAGTCCAAGTGCCCGCTACGTTACCTATATAGTCCAAATGCCCGCTAGGGAACCTACATAGTCCTAGTGCCTGCTAGGTAAACTACATAGTCCAAGTGACCACTAGGTAACCTAGACAGTCAAATTGCCCGCTAGTTAACCTAGACAGTCCAAGTAACCGCTAGTTAACCTACATAGTCCAAGTGCCCGCTAGGTAACCTAGACAGGCCAAGTGACCACTAGGTTACCTACATAGTCCAAGTGCCCATTCGTTAACCTACATAATCCAAGTGCCCGCTAGTTAATGTAGATAGCCCAATTGCCCGCTAGGGAACGTACATAGTCCAAGTGCCCGCTAGGTAACCTAGATAGTCCAAGTGCCCGCTAGTTAACCTACATAGTCTAAGTGCCTGATAGGTAAACTACATAGTCCAAGTGCCCACTAGGTAACCTAGACAGTCCAATTGCCCACTAGTTAACCTAGGTAGTCCAAGTAATCGCTAGGGAACCTACATAGTCCAAGTGCTCGCTAGGCAACCTACATAGTCCAAGGGCCCGTTAGTAAACCTAGATAGTCAAAGTGCCTGCTAGGTAACCTAGATAGTCCATGTGCCCTCTAGGTAACCTACATATTCCAAGTTCCCGTTAGGTAACCTTGATAGTCCAATTACCCGTTAGCTAACCTAGATAGTCCAAGTGTCCGCTAGGTAACCTACATAGTCCATGTGACCGCTAGGTAACCTACATAGTCCAAGTGACCGATAGTTAACCTAGATCGTCCAAGTGCCCGCTAGTAAACCTAGATAGTCCAAGGGCCAGCTAGTTAACCTAGATTGTCCAAGTGCCCGCTAGTTAACCTGCAACGTCCACGTGCCTGCTAGGTAACCTAGGTAGTCCAAGTGCCTGTTAGCTGACCTATATAGTCCAAGTGCCCGTTCGTTAACTTAGATAGTCCAAGTGCCCGCTATGTAACCTAGACAGTCCTAGTGCCCGCTAGTTTACATACATAGTCCAAGTGTCCGTTCGTTAACCTAGATAGTCCAAGTGCCCATTTGGTAACCAACATAGTCTAAGTGCCCGCTTCGTAACCTGGACAATCCAAGTGCCCGCTAGATAACCAACATAGTCAAAGTGCGCGATAGGTAACCTACATAGTTAAAGTGCCTTCTAGGGAGCCTACATAGTCCACGTGACCGCTAAGGAACCTACATAGTCCAAATGCCCGATAGGGAACCTACATAGTCCAAGTGCTTGCTAGGTAACCTACATAGTCCAAATGCCCGCAAGGAAAACGACATAGTTTAAGTGCCCGCTAGGGATCCTACATAATCCAAGTGCCCGTTAGGTAACCTAGATAGTCCAAGTGCCCGTTAGCTAACCTAGATAGTCCAATAGCCCGCTAGTTGACCTACATAGTCCAAGTGCCCGCTAGTTAACCTACATAGTCCAAGTGCCCGCTAGGTAACCTAGATAGCCCAAGTACCCGTTAGCTACCCTAGATAGTCCAAGTGACCGATAGGTAACCTACATAGTCAAAGTGCCTACTAGGTAACCTAGATAGTCCAAGTTCCTGTTAGCTAACCTAGATAGTCCAAGTGCCCGTTAGTTAACCTACATAGTCCAAGGGCCCGCTAGATAACCTACATAGTCCATGTTCCCGCTAGGTAACCTATATAGTCCAAATGCCCGCTAGGGAACCTACATAGTCCTAGTGCCTGCTAGGTAAACTACATAGTCCAAGTGCCCACTAGGTAACCTAGACAGTCAAATTGCCCGCTAGTTAACCTAGACAGTCCAAGTAACCTCTAGTTAACCTACATAGTTCAAGTGCCCGCTAGGTAACCTAGACAGGCCAAGTGACCACTAGGTTACCTACATAGTACAAGTGCCCGTTCGTTAACCTACATAGTCCATGTGCCCGCTAGTTAACGTAGATAGCCCAATTGCCCGCTAGGGAACGTACATAGTCCAAGTGCCCGCTAGGTAACCTAGATAGTCCAAGTGCCCGCTAGTTAACCTACATAGTCCAAGTGCCTGATAGGTAAACTACATAGTCCAAGTGCCCCCTAGGTAACCTAGACAGTCCAATTGCCCACTAGTTAACCTAGACAGTCCAAGTAACCGCTAGGGAACCTACATAGTCCAAGTGCTCGCTAGGCAACCTACATAGTCCAAGTGCCCGTTAGTTAACCTTGATACTCAAAGTGCCTGCTAGGTAACCTAGATAGTCTAAGTGCCCGCTAGGTAACCTACATAGTCCAAGTGCCCGATAGTTAACCTAGATCGTCCAAGTGCCCGCTAGTAAACCTAGATAGTCCAAGGGCCCGCTAGTTAACCTAGATTGTCCAAGTGCCCGCTAGTTAACCTACAACGTCCAAGTGCCTGCTAGGTAACCTAGGTAGTCCAAGTGCCTGTTAGCTAACCTATATAGTCCAAGTGCCCGTTCGTTAACTTAGATAGTCCAAGTGCCCGCTATGTAACCTAGACAGTCCTAGTGCCCGCTAGGTTACATACATAGTCCAAGTGTCCGTTCGTTAACCTAGATAGTCCAAGTACCCGTTTGGTAACCTACATAGTCCAAGTGCCCGCTTCGTAACCTGGATAGTCCAAGTGCCCGCTAGATAAGCAACATAGTCAAAGTGCGCGATAGGTAACCTACATACTTCAAGTGCCTTCTAGGGAGCCTACATAGTCCACGTGAACGCTAAGGAACCTACATAGTCCAAGTGCCCGTTAGGGAACCTACATAGTCCAAGTGCTTGCTAGGTAACCTACATATGCCAAATGCCCGCAAGGAAAACTACATAGTTTAAGTGCCCGCTAGGGAATCTACATAATCCAAGTGCCCGTTAGGTAACCTAGATAGTCCAAGTGCCCGTTAGCTAACCTAGATAGTCCAATGGCCCGCTAGTTGACCTAAATAGTCCAAGTGCCCGCTAGTTAACCTACATAGTCCAAGTTCCCGCTAGGTAACCTAGATAGCCCAAGTACCCGTTAGCTACCCTAGATAGTCCAAGTGACCTATATGTAACCTACATAGTCAAAGTGCCTACTAGGTAACCTAGATAGTCCAAGTTCCTGTTAGCTAACCTAGATAGTCCAAGTGCCCGTTAGTTAACCTACATAGTCCAAGTGCCCGCTAGATAACCTACATAGTCCAAGTGCCCGCTAGGTAACCTATATAGTCCAAATGCTCGCTAGGGAACCTACATATTCCTAGTGCCTGCTAGGTAAACTACATAGTCCAAGTGCCCACTAGGTAACCTAGACAGTCCAATTGCCCGCTAGTTAACCTAGACAGTCCAAGTAACCGCTAGGGAACCTACATAGTCCAAGTTCCCGCTAGGGAACTTACATATTCCAAGTGCCCGCTAGTTAACCTAGATAGTCCAAGTGCCCGCTAGTTAACCAGGATCGTCCAAGTGCCCTCTAGTTAACTTAAATAGACCAAGGGCCCGCTAGTTAACCTAGATAGTCCAAGTGCCCGCTAGTTAACCTACATAGTCCAAGTGCCCGCTAGGTAACTGAGACAGGCCAAGTGACAACTAGGTTACCTACATAGTCCAAGTGCCCGTTCGTTAACCTACATAGTCCAAGTGCCTGCTAGGTAACGTAGATAGGCCAATTGCCCGCTAGGGAACGTACTTAGTCCAAGTGCCCGCTGGGTAACCTAGATAGTCCAAATGCCCTCTAGTTAACCTACATAGTCCAAGTGCCTGATAGGTAAACTACATAGTCCCAGTGCCCACTAGGTAACCTAGACAGTTTAATTGTCCACTAGTTAACCTAGAC
The DNA here is from genome assembly GCF_050624435.1 of Tenrec ecaudatus. Lineage (NCBI taxonomy): Eukaryota > Metazoa > Chordata > Mammalia > Afrosoricida > Tenrecidae > Tenrec > Tenrec ecaudatus. The sequence goes on from NW_027459240.1 coordinate 8,946, forward strand.
AGTCCAAGTAACCGCTAGGGAACCTACATAGTCCAAGTGCTCGCTAGGCAACCTACATAGTCCAAATGCCCGCAAGGAAAACTACATAGTCTAAGTGCCCGCTAGGGAACATACATAATCCAAGTTCACGTTAGTTATCCTAGATAGTCCAAGTGCCCGTTAGCTAGCCTAGATAGTCCAATGGCCCGCTAGTTGAACTACATAATCCAAGTGCCCGCTAGTTAACCTACATAGTACATGTGCCTGCTAGGTAACCTAGATAGCCCAAGTACCCGTTAGCTACCCTAGATAGTCCAAGTGACCGTTAGGTAACCTACAGAGTCCAAGTGCCCACTAGGTAACCTAGATAGTCCAAGTTCCTGTTAGCTAACCTAGATAGTCCAAGTGGCTGTTAGTTAACCTACATAGTCCAAGTGCCCGCTAGATAACCTACATAGTCGAAGTGCCCGCTTGGTAACCTATATAGTCCAAATGCCCGCTAGGGAACCTACATAGTCCAAGTGCCTGCTAGGTAAACTACATAGTCCAAGTGCCCACTAGGTAACCTAGACAGTCCAATTGCCCGCTAGTTAACCTAGACAGTCCAAGTAACCGCTAGGGAACCTACATAGTCCAAGTTCCCGCTAGGGAACTTACATATTCCAAGTGCCCGCTAGTTAACCTAGATAGTCCAAGGTCCCTCTAGTTAACCAGGATCATCCAAGTGCCCTCTAGTAAACTTACATAGTCCAAGGGCCTGCTAGTTAACCTACATAGACCAAGGGCCCGCTAGTTAATCTAGATAGTCCAAGTGCCCGCTAGTTAACCTACATAGTCCAAGTGCCCGCTAGGTAACCGAGACAGGCCAAGTGACCTCTAGGTTACCTACATAGTCCAAGTGCCCTTTCGTTAACCTACATAGTCCAAGTGCCCGCTAGGTAACGTAGATAGCCCAATTGCCCGCTAGGGAACGTACATAGTCCAAGTGCCCACTAGGTAACCTAGATAGTCCAAGTTCCTGTTAGCTAACCTAGATAGTCCAAGTGGCTGTTAGTTAACCTACATAGTCCAAGTGCCCGCTAGATAACCTACATAGTCGAAGTGCCCGCTTGGTAACCTATATAGTCCAAATGCCCGCTAGGGAACCTACATAGTCCAAGTGCCTGCTAGGTAAACTACATAGTCCAAGTGCCCACTAGGTAACCTAGACAGTCCAATTGCCCGCTAGTTAACCTAGACAGTCCAAGTAACCGCTAGGGAACCTACATAGTCCAAGTTCCCGCTAGGGAACTTACATATTCCAAGTGCCCGCAAGTTAACCTAGATAGTCCAAGGTCCCTCTAGTTAACCAGGATCATCCAAGTGCCCTCTAGTAAACTTACATAGTCCAAGGGCCTGCTAGTTAACCTACATAGACCAAGGGCCCGCTAGTTAATCTAGATAGTCCAAGTGCCCGCTAGTTAACCTACATAGTCCAAGTGCCCGCTAGGTAACCGAGACAGGCCAAGTGACCTCTAGGTTACCTACATAGTCCAAGTGCCCTTTCGTTAACCTACATAGTCCAAGTGCCCGCTAGGTAACGTAGATAGCCCAATTGCCCGCTAGGGAACGTACATAGTCCAAGTGCCCACTAGGTAACCTAGACAGTCCAATAGCCCACTAGTTAACCTAGACAGTCCAAGTAACCGCTAGGGAACCTACATTGTCCAAGTGCTCGCTAGGCAACCTACATAGTCCAAGTGCCCGTTCGTTAACCTAGATAGTCAAAATGCCTGCTAGGTAACCTAGATAGTCCAAGTGCCCGCTAGGTAACCTACATAGTCCAAGTGCCTTCTAGGGAGCCTACATAGTCCACGTGACCGCTAAGGAACCTACATAGTCCAAATGCCCGTTAGGGAACCTACATACTCCAAGTGCTCGCTAGGTATCCTACATAGTCCAAGTGCCCGCAAGGAAACCTACATAGTCTAAGTGCCCGCTAGGGAACCTACATAATCCAATTGCCTGTTAGGTATCCTAGATAGTCCAAGTGCCCGTTAGCTAGCCTAGATAGTCCAATGGCCCGCTAATTGACCTACATAGTCCAAGTGCCCGCTAGTTAACCTACATAGTCCAAGTGACCGCTAGGTAACCTAGATAGCCCAAGTACCCGTTAGCTACCCTAGATAGTCCAAGTGACCGATAGGTAACCTACATAGTCAAAGTGCCCACTAGGTAACCTAGATAGTCCAAGTTCCTGTTAGCTAACCTAGATAGTCCAAGTGCCCTTTAGTTAACCTACATAGTCCAAGTGCCTGCTAGATAACCTACATAGTCCAAGTGCCCGCTAGGTAACCTATATACTCCAAATGCCCGCTAGGGAACCTACATAGTCCAAGTGCCCACTAGGTAACCTAGACAGTCCAATTGCCCACTAGTTGACCTACATAGTCCAAGTGCCCGCTAGTTAACCTACATAGTCCAAGTGCCCGCTACGTAACCTAGATAGCCCAAATACCCGTTAGCTACACTAGATAGTCCAAGTGACCGCTAGGTAACCTACATAGTCAAAGTGCCTGCTAGGTAACCTAGATAGTCCAAGTGCCCGCTAGTTAACCTAGATAGTCCAAGTGCCCGCTAGGTAACCTAGATAGTCCAAGTGCCCGCTAGTTAACCTACATAGTCCAAGTGCCTGATAGGTAAACTACATAGTCCAAGTGCCCACTAGGTAACCTAGACAGTCCAATTGCCCACTAGTTAACCTAGACAGTCCAAGTAACCGCTAGGGAACCTACATAGTCCAAGTGCTCGCTAGGCAACCTACATAATCCAAGTGCCCGTTAGATAACCTAGATAGTCAAAGTGCCTGCTAGGTATCCTAGATAGTCCAAGTGCCCGCTAGGTAACCTACATAGTCCAAGTGCCCGTTAGGTAACCTTGATAGTCCAATTACCCGTTAGCTAACCTAGATCGTCCAAGGGCCCGCTAGTTAACCTAGATAGTCCAAGTGCCCGCTAGTTAACCTACAACGTCCAAGTGCCTGCTAGGTAACCTAGGTAGTCCAAGTGCCTGTTAGCTAACCTACATAGTCCAAGTGCCCGTTCGTTAACCTAGATAGTCCAAGTGCCCGCTATGTAACCTAGACAGTCCAAGTGCCCGCTAGGTTACATACATAGTCCAAGTGTCCGTTCGTTAACCTAGATAGTCCAAGTGCCCGTTTGGTATCCTACATAGTCCAAATGCCCGCTTCGTAACCTGGATAGTCCAAGTGCCCGCTAGATAACTAACATAGTCAAAGTGCGCGATAGGTAACCTACATAGTTCAAGTGCCTTCTAGGGAGCCTACATAGTCCACGTGACCGTTAAGGAACCTACATAGTCCAAGTGCCCGTTAGGGAACGTACATAGTCCAAGTGCTCTCTAGGTAACCTACATAGTCCAAATGCCCGCAAGGAAAACTACATAGTTTAAGTGCCCGCTAGGGAACCTACATAATCCAAGTGCCCGTTAGGTAACCTAGATAGTCCAATGGCCCGCTAGTTGACCTACATAGTCCAAGTGCCCGCTAGTTAACCTACATAGTCCAAGTGCCCGCTACGTAACCTAGATAGCCCAAATACCCGTTAGCTACACTAGATAGTCCAAGTGACCGCTAGGTAACCTACATAGTCAAAGTGCCTACTAGGTAACCTAGATAGTCCAAGTGCCCGTTAGTTAACCTACATAGTCCAAGTGCCCGCTAGATAACCTACATAGTCCAAGTGCCCGCTAGGTAACCTATATAGTCCAAATGCCCGCTAGGGAACCTACATAGTCCTAGTGCCTGCTAGGTAAACTACATAGTCCAAGTGACCACTAGGTAACCTAGACAGTCAAATTGCCCGCTAGTTAACCTAGACAGTCCAAGTAACCGCTAGTTAACCTACATAGTCCAAGTGCCCGCTAGGTAACCTATATAGTCCAAATGCCCGCTAGGGAACCTACATAGTCCTAGTGCCTGCTAGGTAAACTACATAGTCCAAGTGACCACTAGGTAACCTAGACAGTCAAATTGCCCGCTAGTTAACCTAGACAGGCCAAGTGACCACTAGGTTACCTACATAGTCCAAGTGCCCATTCGTTAACCTACATAATCCAAGTGCCCGCTAGTTAATGTAGATAGCCCAATTGCCCGCTAGGGAACGTACATAGTCCAAGTGCCCGCTAGGTAACCTAGATAGTCCAAGTGCGCGCTAGTTAACCTACATAGTCTAAGTGCCTGATAGGTAAACTACATAGTCCAAGTGCCCACTAGGTAACCTAGACAGTCCAATTGCCCACTAGTTAACCTAGACAGTCCAAGTAATCGCTAGGGAACCTACATAGTCCAAGTGCTCGCTAGGCAACCTACATAGTCCAAGTGCCCGTTAGTAAACCTAGATAGTCAAAGTGCCTGCTAGGTAACCTAGATAGTCCATGTGCCCGCTAGGTAACCTACATATTCCAAGTTCCCGTTAGGTAACCTTTATAGTCCAATTACCCGTTAGCTAACCTAGATAGTCCAAGTGTCCGCTAGGTAACCTACATAGTCCATGTGACCGCTAGGTAACCTACATAGTCCAAGTGCCCGATAGTTAACCTAGATCGTCCAAGTGCCCGCTAGTAAACCTAGATAGTCCAAGGGCCCGCTAGTTAACCTAGATTGTCCAAGTGCCCGCTAGTTAACCTGCAACGTCCACGTGCCTGCTAGGTAACCTAGGTAGTCCAAGTGCCTGTTAGCTGACCTATAAGTCCAAGTGCCCGTTCGTTAACTTAGATAGTCCAAGTGCCCGCTATGTAACCTAGACAGTCCTAGTGCCCGCTAGTTTACATACATAGTCCAAGTGTCCGTTCGTTAACCTAGATAGTCCAAGTGCCCATTTGGTAACCAACATAGTCTAAGTGCCCGCTTCGTAACCTGGATAATCCAAGTGCCCGCTAGATAACCAACATAGTCAAAGTGCGCGATAGGTAACCTACATACTTCAAGTGCCTTCTAGGGAGCCTACATAGTCCACGTGACCGCTAAGGAACCTACATAGTCCAAATGCCCGATAGGGAACCTACATAGTCCAAGTGCTTGCTAGGTAACCTACATATGCCAAATGCCCGCAAGGAAAACGACATAGTTTAAGTGCCCGCTAGGGAACCTACATAATCCAAGTGCCCGTTAGGTAACCTAGATAGTCCAAGTGCCCGTTAGCTAGCCTAGATAGTCCAATGGCCCGCTAGTTGACCTACATAGTCCAAGTGCCCGCTAGTTAACTTACATAGTCCAATTGCCCGCTAGGTAACCTAGATAGCCCAAGTACCCGTTAGCTACCCTAGATAGTCCAAGTGACCGATAGGTAACCTACATAGTCAAAGTGCCTACTAGGTAACCTAGATAGTCCAAGTTCCTGTTAGCTAACCTAGATAGTCCAAGTGCCCGTTAGTTAACCTACATAGTCCAAGTGCCCGCTAGATGACCTACATAGTCCATGTTCCCGCTAGGTAACCTATATAGTCCAAATGCCCGCTAGGGAACCTACATAGTCCTAGTGCCTGCTAGGTAAACTACATAGTCCAAGTGCCCTCTAGGTAACCTAGACAGTCAAATTGCCCGCTAGTTAACCTAGACAGTCCAATTAACCTCTAGTTAACCTACATAGACCAAGTGCCCGCTAGGTAACCTAGACAGGCCAAGTGACCACTAGGTTACCTACATAGTCCAAGTGCCCGTTCGTTAACCTACATAGTCCATGTGCCCGCTAGTTAACGTAGATAGCCAAATTGCCCGCTAGGGAACGTACATAGTCCAAGTGCCCGCTAGGTAACCTAGATAGTCCAAGTGCCCGCTAGTTAACCTACATAGTCCAAGTGCCTGATAGGTAAACTACATAGTCCAAGTGCCCACTAGGTAACCTAGACAGTCCAATTGCCCACTAGTTAACCTAGACAGTCCAAGTAACCGCTAGGGAACCTACATAGTCCAAGTGCTCGCTAGGCAACCTACATAGTCCAAGTGCCCGTTAGTTAACCTTGATACTCAAAGTGCCTGCTAGGTAACCTAGATAGTCTAAGTGCCCGCTAGGTAACCTACATAGTCCAAGTGCCCGATAGTTAACCTAGATCGTCCAAGTGCCCGCTAGTAAACCTAGATAGTCCAAGGGCCCGCTAGTTAACCTAGATTGTCCAAGTGCCCGCTAGTTAACCTACAACGTCCAAGTGCCTGCTAGGTAACCTAGGTAGTCCAAGTGCCTGTTAGCTAACCTATATAGTCCAAGTGCCCGTTCGTTAACTTAGATAGACCAAGTGCCCGCTATGTAACCAGGACAGTCCTAGTGCCCGCTAGGTTACATACATAGTCCAAGTGTCCGTTCGTTAACCTAGATAGTCCAAGTGCCCGTTTGGTAACCTACATAGGCCAAGTGCCCGCTTCGTAACCTGGATAGTCCAAGTGCCCGCTAGATAACCAACATAGTCAAAGTGCGCGATAGGTAACCTACATAGTTCAAGTGCCTTCTAGGGAGCCTACATAGTCCACGTGAACGCTAAGGAACCTACATAGTCCAAGTGCCCGTTAGGGAACCTACATAGTCCAAGTGCTTGCTAGGTAACCTACATATGCCAAATGCCCGCAAGGAAAACTACATAGTTTAAGTGCCCGCTAGGGAATCTACATAATCCAAGTGCCCGTTAGGTAACCTAGATAGTCCAAGTGCCCGTTAGCTAACCTAGATAGTCCAATGGCCCGCTAGTTGACCTAAATAGTCCAAGTGCCCGCTAGTTAACCTACATAGTCCAAGTTCCCGCTAGGTAACCTAGATAGCCCAAGTACCCGTTAGCTACCCTAGATAGTCCAAGTGACCGATATGTAACCTACATAGTCAAAGTGCCTACTAGGTAACCTAGATAGTCCAAGTTCCTGTTAGCTAACCTAGATAGTCCAAGTGCCCGTTAGTTAACCTACATAGTCCAAGTGCCCGCTAGATAACCTACATAGTCCAAGTGCCCGCTAGGTAACCTATATAGTCCAAATGCTCGCTAGGGAACCTACATATTCCTAGTGCCTGCTAGGTAAACTACATAGTCCAAGTGCCCACTAGGTAACCTAGACAGTCCAATTGCCCGCTAGTTACCCTAGACAGTCCACGTAACCGCTAGGGAACCTACATAGTCCAAGTTCCCGCTAGGGAACTTACATATTCCAAGTGCCCGCTAGTTAACCTAGATAGTCCAAGTGCCCGCTAGTTAACCAGGATCGTCCACGTGCCCTCTAGTTAACTTAAATAGACCAAGGGCCCGCTAGTTAACCTAGATAGTCCAAGTGCCCGCTAGTTAACCTACATAGTCCAAGTGCCCGCTAGGTAACCGAGACAGGCCAAGTGACCACTAGGTTACCTACATAGTCCAAGTGCCCGTTCGTTAACCTACATAGTCCAAGTGCCTGCTAGGTAACGTAGATAGGCCAATTGCCCGCTAGGGAACGTACTTAGTCCAAGTGCCCGCTGGGTAACCTAGATAGTCCAAATGCCCGCTAGTTAACCTACATAGTCCAAGTGCCTGATAGGTAAACTACATAGTCCCAGTGCCCACTAGGTAACCTAGACAGTTTAATTGTCCACTAGTTAACCTAGACAGTCCAAGTAACCGCTAGGGAACCTACATAGTCCAAGTGCTCGCTAGGCAACCTACATAGTCCAAATGCCCGCAAGGAAAACTACATAGTCTAAGTGCCCGCTAGGGAACATACATAATCCAAGTGCACGTTAGTTATCCTAGATAGTCCAAGTGCCCGTTAGCTAGCCTAGATAGTCCAATGGCCCGCTAGTTGAACTACATAGTCCAAGTGCCCGCTAGTTAACCTACATAGTCCATGTGCCTGCTAGGTAACCTAGATAGCCCAAGTACCCGTTAGCTACCCTAGATAGTCCAAGTGACCGTTAGGTAACCTACATAGTCAAAGTGCCCACTAGGTAACCTAGATAGTCCAAGTTCCTGTTAGCTAACCTAGATAGTCCAAGTGCCTGTTAGTTAACCTACATAGTCCAAGTGCCCGCTAGATAACCTACATAGTCGAAGTGCCCGCTTGGTAACCTATATAGTCTAAATGCCCGCTAGGGAACCTACATAGTCCAAGTGCCTGCTAGGTAAACTACATAGTCCATGTGCCCACTAGGTAACCTAGACAGTCCAATTGCCCGCTAGTTAACCTAGACAGTCCAAGTAACCGCTAGGGAACCTACATATTCCAAGTTCCCGTTAGGTAACCTTGATAGTCCAATTACCCGTTAGCTAACCTAGATAGTCCAAGTGTCCGCTAGGTAACCTACATAGTCCATGTGACCGCTAGGTAACCTACATAGTCCAAGTGCCCGATAGTTAACCTAGATCGTCCAAGTGCCCGCTAGTAAACCTAGATAGTCGAAGGGCCCGCTAGTTAACCTAGATTGTCCAAGTGCCCGCTAGTTAACCTGCAACGTCCACGTGCCTGCTAGGTAACCTAGGTAGTCCAAGTGCCTGTTAGCTGACCTATATAGTCCAAGTGCCCGTTCGTTAACTTAGATAGTCCAAGTGCCCGCTATGTAACCTAGACAGTCCTAGTGCCCGCTAGTTTACATACATAGTCCAAGTGTCCGTTCGTTAACCTAGATAGTCCAAGTGCCCATTTGGTAACCAACATAGTCTAAGTGCCCGCTTCGTAACCTGGATAATCCAAGTGCCCGCTAGATAACCAACATAGTCAAAGTGCGCGATAGTTAACCTACATAGTCCAAATGCCCGATAGGGAACCTACATAGTCCAAGTGCTTGCTAGGTAACCTACATATGCCAAATGCCCGCAAGGAAAACGATATAGTTTAAGTGCCCGCTAGGGAACCTACATAATCCAAGTGCCCGTCAGGTAACCTAGATAGTCCAAGTGCCCATTAGCTAACCTAGATAGTCCAATAGCCCGCTAGTTGACCTACATAGTCCAAGTGCCTGCTAGTTAACCTACATAGTCCAAGTGCCCGCTAGGTAACCTAGATAGCCCAAGTACCCGTTAGCTACCCTAGATAGTCCAAGTGACCGATAGGTAACCTACATAGTCAAAGTGCCTACTAGGTAACCTAGATAGTCCAAGTGCCCGTTAGTTAACCTACATAGTCCAAGTGCCCGCTAGATAACCTACATAGTCCATGTTCCCGCTAGGTAACCTATATAGTCCAAATGCCCGCTAGGGAACCTACATAGTCCTAGTGCCTGCTAGGTAAACTACATAGTCCAAGTGCCCACTAGGTAACCTAGACAGTCAAATTGCCCGCTAGTTAACCTAGACAGTCCAAGTAACCTCTAGTTAACCTACATAGTCCAAGTGCCCGCTAGGTAACCTAGACAGGCCAAGTGACCACGAGGTTACCTACATAGTCCAAGTGCCCGTTCGTTAACCTACATAGTCCATGTGCCCGCTAGTTAACGTAGATAGCCCAATTGCCCGCTAGGGAACGTACATAGTCCAAGTGCCCGCTAGGTAAGCTAGATAGTCCAAGTGCCCGCTAGTTAACCTACATAGTCCAAGTGCCTGATAGGTAAACTACATAGTCCAAGTGCCCACTAGGTAACCTAGACAGTCCAATTGCCCACTAGTTAACCTAGACAGTCCAAGTAACCGCTAGGGAACCTACATAGTCCAAGTGCTCGCTAGGCAACCTACATAGTCCAAGTGCCCGTTAGTTAACCTTGATACTCAAAGTGCCTGCTAGGTAACCTAGATAGTCTAAGTGCCCGCTAGGTAACCTACATAGTCCAAGTGCCCGATAGTTAACCTAGATCGTCCAAGTGCCCGCTAGTAAACCTAGATAGTCCAAGGGCCCGCTATATAACCTAGATTGTCCAAGTGCCCGCTAGTTAACCTACAACGTCCAAGTGCCTGCTAGGTAACCTAGGTAGTCCAAGTGCCTGTTAGCTAACCTATATAGTCCAAGTGCCCGTTCGTTAACTTAGATAGTCCAAGTGCCCGCTATGTAACCTAGACAGTCCTAGTGCCCGCTAGGTTACATACATAGTCCAAGTGTCCGTTCGTTAACCTAGATAGTCCAAGTGCCCGTTTGGTAACCTACATAGTCCAAGTGCCCGCTTCGTAACCTGGATAGTCCAAGTGCCCGCTAGATAACCAACATAGTCAAAGTGCGCGATAGGTAACCTACATACTTCAAGTGCCTTCTAGGGAGCCTACATAGTCCACGTGAACGCTAAGGAACCTACATAGTCCAAGTGCCCGTTAGGGAACCTACATAGTCCAAGTGCTTGCTAGGTAACCTACATATGCCAAATGCCCGCAAGGAAAACTACATAGTTTAAGTGCCCGCTAGGGAATCTACATAATCCAAGTGCCCGTTAGGTAACCTAGATAGTCCAAGTGCCCGTTAGCTAACCTAGATAGTCCAATGGCCCGCTAGTTGACCTAAATAGTCCAAGTGCCCGCTAGTTAACCTACATAGTCCAAGTGCCCGCTAGGTAACCTAGATAGCCCAAGTACCCGTTAGCTACCCTAGATAGTCCAAGTGACCGATATGTAACCTACATAGTCAAAGTGCCTACTAGGTAACCTAGATAGTCCAAATTCCTGTTAGCTAACCTAGATAGTCCAAGTGCCCGTTAGTTAACCTACATAGTCCAAGTGCCCGCTAGATAACCTACATAGTCCAAGTGCCCGCTAGGTAACCTATATAGTCCAAATGCTCGCTAGGGAACCTACATATTCCTAGTGCCAGCTAGGTAAACTACATAGTCCAAGTGCCCAATAGGTAACCTAGACAGTCCAATTGCCCGCTAGTTAACCTAGACAGTCCACGTAACCGCTAGGGAACCTACATAGTCCAAGTTCCCGCTAGGGAACTTACATATTCCAAGTGCCCGCTAGTTAACCTAGATAGTCCAAGTGCCCCCTAGTTAACCAGGATCGTCCAAGTGCCCTCTAGTTAACTTAAATAGACCAAGGGCCCGCTAGTTAACCTAGATAGTCCAAGTGCCCGCTAGTTAACCTACATAGTCCAAGTGCCCGCTAGGTAACCGAGACAGGCCAAGTGACCACTAGGTTACCTACATAGTCCAAGTGCCCGTTCGTTAACCTACATAGTCCAAGTGCCTGCTAGGTAACGTAGATAGGCCAATTGCCCGCTAGGGAACGTACTTAGTCCAAGTGCCCGCTGGGTAACCTAGATAGTCCAAATGCCCGCTAGTTAACCTACATAGTCCAAGTGCCTGATAGGTAAACTACATAGTCCCAGTGCCCACTAGGTAACCTAGACAGTTTAATTGTCCACTAGTTAACCTAGACAGTCCAAGTAACCGCTAGGGAACCTACATAGTCCAAGTGCTCGCTAGTTAACCTACATAGTCCAAATGCCCGCAAGGAAAACTACATAGTCTAAGTGCCCGCTAGGGAACATACATAATCCAAGTGCACGTTAGTTATCCTAGATAGTCCAAGTGCCCGTTAGCTAGCCTAGATAGTCCAATGGCCCGCTAGTTGAACTACATAGTCCAAGTGCCCGCTAGTTAACCTACATAGTCCATGTGCCTGCTAGGTAACCTAGATAGCCCAAGTACCCGTTAGCTACCCTAGATAGTCCAAGTGACCGTTAGGTAACCTACATAGTCAAAGTGCCCACTAGGTAACCTAGATAGTCCAAGTTCCTGTTAGCTAACCTAGATAGTCCAAGTGCCTGTTAGTTAACCTACATAGTCCAAGTGCCCGCTAGATAACCTACATAGTCGAAGTGCCCGCTTGGTAACCTATATAGTCCAAATGCCCGCTAGGGAACCTACATAGTCCAAGTGCCTGCTAGGTAAACTACATAGTCCAAGTGCCCACTAGGTAACCTAGACAGTCCAATTGCCCGCTAGTTAACCTAGACAGTCCAAGTAACCGCTAGGGAACCTACATAGTCCAAGTTCCCGCTAGGGAACTTACATATTCCAAGTGCCCGCTAGTTAACCTAGATAGTCCAAGGGCCCGCTAGTTAACCAGGATCATCCAAGTGCCCTCTAGTAAACTTACATAGTCCAAGGGCCTGCTAGTTAACCTACATAGACCAAGGGCCCGCTAGTTAATCTAGATAGTCCAAGTGCCCGCTAGTTAACCTACATAGTACAAGTGCCCGCTAGGTAACCGAGACAGGCCAAGTGACCTCTAGGTTACCTACATAGTCCAAGTGCCCGTTCTTTAACCTACATAGTCCAAGTGCCCGCTAGGTAACGTAGATAGGCCAATTGCCCGCTAGGGAACGTACATAGTCCAAGTGCCCGCTAGGTAACCTAGATAGTCCAAGTGCCCGTTAGTTAACCTAGATAGTGAAAATGCCTGCTAGGTAACCTAGATAGTCCAAGTGCCCGCTAGGTAACCTACATAGTCCAAGTGCCCGTTAGGTAACCTTGATAGTCCAATTACCCGTTAGCTAACCTAGATAGTCCAAGTGTCCGCTAGGTAACCTACATAGTCCATGTGACCGCTAGGTAACCTACATAGTCCAAGTGACCGATAGTTAACCTAGATAGTCCAAGTGCGCGCTAGTAAACCTAGATAGTCCAAGGGCCCGCTAGTTAACCTAGATAGTCCATGTGCCCGCTAGGTAACCTACAACGTCCAAGTGCCTGCTTGGTAACCTAGGTAGTCCAAGTGCCTGTTAGCTAACCTACATAGTCCAAGTGCCCGTTCGTTAACCTAGATAGTCCAAGTGCCCGCTATGTAACCTAGATAGTCCAAGTGCCCGCTAAGTTACATACATAGTCCAAGTGTCCGTTCGTTAACCTAGATAGTCCAAGTGCCCGTTTGGTAACCTACATAGTCCAAGTGCCCGCTTCGTAACCTGGATAGTCCAAGTGACCGCTAGATAACCAACATAGTCAAAGTGCGCGATAGGTAACCTACATAGTTCAAGTGCTTTCTAGGGAGCCTATATAGTCCACGTGACCGCTAAGGAACCTACATAGTCCAAGTGCCCGTTAGGGAACCTACATAGTCCAAGTGCTCGCTATGTAACCTACATAGTCCAAATGCCCGCAAGGAAAACTACATAGTTTAAGTGCCCGCTAGGGAACCTACATAATCCAAGTGCCCGTTAGGTAACCTAGATAGTCCAAGTGCCCGTTAGCTAACCTAGATAGTCCAATGGCCCGCTAGTTAACCTACATAGTCCAAGTGCCCGCTAGGTAACCTAGATAGCCCAAGTAGCCGTTAGCTACCGTAGATAGTCCAAGTGACCGCTAGGTAACCTACATAGTCAAATTGCCCACTAGGTAACCTAGATAGTCCAAGTTCCTGTTAGCTAACCTAGATAGTCCAAGTGCCCGTTAGTTAACCTACATAGTCCAAGTGCCCGCTAGATAACCTACATAGTCCAAGTGCCCGCTAGGTAACCTATATAGTCCAAATGCCCGCTAGGGAACCTACATATTCCTAGTGCCTGCTAGGTAAACTACATAGTCCAAGTGCCCACTAGGTAACCTAGACAGTCCAATTGCCCGCTAGTTAACCTAGACAGTCCAAGTAACCGCTAGGGAACCTACATAGTCCTAGTTCCCGCTAGGGAACTTACATATTCCAAGTGCCCGCTAGTTAACCTAGATAGTCCAAGTGCCCGCTAGTTAACCAGGATCGTCCAAGTGCCCTCTAGTTAACTTACATAGTCCAAGGGCCTACAAGTTAACCTACATAGACCAAGGGCCCGCTAGTTAACCTAGATAGTCCAAGTAACCGCTAGTTAACCTACATAGTCCAAGTGCCCGCTAGGTAACCGAGACAGGCCAAGTGACCACTAGGTTATCTACATAGTCCAAGTGCCCGTTCGTTAACCTACATAGTCCAAGTGCCCGCTAGGTAACGTAGATAGCCCAATTGCCCGCTAGGGAATTTACATAGTCCAAGTCCCCGCTAGGTAACCTAGATAGTCCAAGTGCCCACTAGTTAACCTACATAGTCCAAGTGCCTGATAGGTAAACTACATAGTCCAAGTGCCCACTAGGTAACCTAGACAGTCCAATTGCCCACTAGTTAACCTAGACAGTCTAAGTAACCGCTAGGGAACTTACATAGTCCAAGTGCCCGCTAGGGAACCTATATAGTCCAAGTGCTCGCTAGGCAACCTACATAGTCCAAGTGCCCATTAGTTAACCTAGAGTCAAAGTGCCTGCTAGGTAACCTAGATAGTCCAAGTGCCCGTTAGGTAACCTTGATAGTCCAATTACCCGTTAGCTAACCTAGATAGTCCAAGTGTCCGCTAGGTAACCTACATAGTCCATGTGACCGCTAGGTAACCTACATAGTCCAAGTGACCGATAGTTAACCTAGATAGTCCAAGTGCGCGCTAGTAAACCTAGATAGTCCAAGGGCCCGCTAGTTAACCTAGATAGTCCATGTGCCCGCTAGGTAACATACAACGTCCAAGTGCCTGCTTGGTAACCTAGGTAGTCCAAGTGCCTGTTAGCTAACCTACATAGTCCAAGTGCCCGTTCGTTAACCTAGATAGTCCAAGTGCCCGCTATGTAACCTAGATAGTCCAAGTGCCCGCTAAGTTACATACATAGTCCAAGTGTCCGTTCGTTAACCTAGATAGTCCAAGTGCCCGTTTGGTAACCTACATAGTCCAAGTGCCCGCTTCGTAACCTGGATAGTCCAAGTGACCGCTAGATAACCAACATAGTCAAAGTGCGCGATAGGTAACCTACATAGTTCAAGTGCTTTCTAGGGAGCCTATATAGTCCACGTGACCGCTAAGGAACCTACATAGTCCAAGTGCCCGTTAGGGAACCTACATAGTCCAAGTGCTCGCTATGTAACCTACATAGTCCAAATGCCCGCAAGGAAAACTACATAGTTTAAGTGCCCGCTAGGGAACCTACATAATCCAAGTGCCCGTTAGGTAACCTAGATAGTCCAAGTGCCCGTTAGCTAACCTAGATAGTCCAATGGCCCGCTAGTTGACCTACATAGTCCAAGTGCCCGCTAGTTAACCTACATAGTCCAAGTGCCCGCTAGGTAACCTAGATAGCCCAAGTAGCCGTTAGCTACCGTAGATAGTCCAAGTGACCGCTAGGTAACCTACATAGTCAAATTGCCCACTAGGTAACCTAGATAGTCCAAGTTCCTGTTAGCTAACCTAGATAGTCCAAGTGCCCGTTAGTTAACCTACATAGTCCAAGTGCCCGCTAGATAACCTACATAGTCCAAGTGCCCGC
Source organism: Tenrec ecaudatus (assembly GCF_050624435.1). Classification (NCBI taxonomy): domain Eukaryota; kingdom Metazoa; phylum Chordata; class Mammalia; order Afrosoricida; family Tenrecidae; genus Tenrec; species Tenrec ecaudatus. The sequence goes on from NW_027459240.1 coordinate 24,125, forward strand.
TAGGTAACCTATATAGTCCAAATGCCCGCTAGGGAACCTACATATTCCTAGTGCCTGCTAGGTAAACTACATAGTCCAAGTGCCCACTAGGTAACCTAGACAGTCCAATTGCCCGCTAGTTAACCTAGACAGTCCAAGTAACCGCTAGGGAACCTACATAGTCCTAGTTCCCGCTAGGGAACTTACATATTCCAAGTGCCCGCTAGTTAACCTAGATAGTCCAAGTGCCCGCTAGTTAACCAGGATCGTCCAAGTGCCCTCTAGTTAACTTACATAGTCCAAGGGCCTACAAGTTAACCTACATAGACCAAGGGCCCGCTAGTTAACCTAGATAGTCCAAGTAACCGCTAGTTAACCTACATAGTCCAAGTGCCCGCTAGGTAACCGAGACAGGCCAAGTGACCACTAGGTTATCTACATAGTCCAAGTGCCCGTTCGTTAACCTACATAGTCCAAGTGCCCGCTAGGTAACGTAGATAGCCCAATTGCCCGCTAGGGAATTTACATAGTCCAAGTCCCCGCTAGGTAACCTAGATAGTCCAAGTGCCCACTAGTTAACCTACATAGTCCAAGTGCCTGATAGGTAAACTACATAGTCCAAGTGCCCACTAGGTAACCTAGACAGTCCAATTGCCCACTAGTTAACCTAGACAGTCTAAGTAACCGCTAGGGAACTTACATAGTCCAAGTGCCCGCTAGGGAACCTATATAGTCCAAGTGCTCGCTAGGCAACCTACATAGTCCAAGTGCCCGTTAGTTAACCTAGATAGTCAAAGTGCCTGCTAGGTAACCTAGATAGTCCAAGTGCCCGTTAGGTAACCTTGATAGTCCAATTATCCGTTAGCTAACCTAGATAGTCCAAGTGCCCGCTTCGTAACCTGGATAGTCCAAGTGCCCGCTAGATAACCAACATAGTCAAAGTGCGCCATAGGTAACCTACATAGTCCAAGTGCCTTCTAGGGAGCCTACATAGTCCAAATGCCTGCAAGGAAACCTACATAGTCTAAGTGCCCGCTATAGAACCTACATAATCCAAGTGCCCGTTAGGTAACCTAGATAGTCCAAGTGCCCGTTAGCTAACCTAGATAGTTCAATGGCCCTCTAGTTTACCTACATAGTCCAAGTGCCGGCTAGTTAACCAACATAGTCCAAGTGCCCGCTATGTAACCTGGATAGCCCAAGTACCCGTTAGGTACCCTAGATAGTCCAAGTGCCCGTTCGTTAACCTACATAGTCCAAGTGCCCGCTAGGTAACATAGATAGCCCAATTGCCCGCTAGGGAATTTACATAGTCCAAGTCCCCGCTAGGTAACCTACATAGTCCAAGGGCCCGCCAGTAAACCTAGTTCGTCCAAGTGTCCGCTAATTAACCTACATAGTCCAAGTGCCCGCTAGGTAACCAAGATAGTCAAAGTGGCCGCTAGGTAACCAACATAGTCCAAATTCACACTAGGTAACCTAGATAGTCCAAGTGCCCGTTACCTAACCTAGATTGTCCAAGTGCCTGTTAGCTAACCTACATAGTCCAAGTGCCCGTTCGTTAACCTAGATAGTCCAAGTGCCCACTATGTAACCTAGACAGTCCAAGTACCCGCTAGGTTACCTACATAGTCCAAGGGTCCGTTCGTTAACCTCGATAGTCCATTTGCCCGCTTCGTAACCTGGAGTAGTCCAAGTGCCCGCTAGTTAACCTACATAGTCAAAGTGCCCGCTAGTTAACCTACATAGTCCAAGTGCCCGTTAGTTAACCTACATAATACAAATTGCCCGTTAGCTAACCTAGATAGTCCAAGGGCCCGCTAGTTGACCTACATAGTCCAAATGCCCGCTAGGTAACCTAGATAGTCAAAGTGCCCACTAGGGGACGTACATATTCCAAGTGCCCGCTAGGTAACCCAGATAGTCCAAGTGCCGGCTAGGGTATGTACATAGACCAAGTGCCCGCTAGGCAACCTAGATAGTCCAAGTGCCCGCTAGTTAACCTAGATAATCCAAGTGCCTTCTAGTTAAACTAGATCGTCCAAGGGCCCGCTAGTTAACCTACATAGACTAAGGGCCCCCTAGTTAACCTAGATATTCCAAGTGCCCGCTAGTTAACCTAGATCGTCCAAGTGTCCGCTAGTTAACCTACGTAGTACAAGTGCCCGTTAGGTAGCCTAGATACTCCAAGTGACCGCTAGATTACTTACATAGTCCTAGTGCCCGCTAGGTAACCTAGATAGTCCATGTTTCTGTTAGCTAACCTAGATAGTCCAAGTGCCCGCTAGTTAACCTACATAGTCCAAGGGCCCCCTAGTTAACCTAGATATTCCAAATGCCCGCTAGTTAACCTAGATCGTCCAAGTGTCCGCTAGTTAACCTACATAAAATACGTGCCCGTTAGGTAGCCTAGATAGTCCAAGTGACCGCTAGGAAACTTACAAAGTCCTAGTGCCCGCTAGGTAACCTAGATAGTCCAAGTTCCTGTTAGCTAACCTAGATAGTCAAAGTGCCCACTAGGTAACCTAGATAGTCAAAGTGCCCGTTAGGTAACCTAGATAGTCCAAGTGCCCGCTAGGGAACCTGCATCGTGCAAGTGCCTGCTAGGTAAGCTAGATAGTCCAAGTGCCCGCTAGTTAACCTAGAACTTCCAAGTGTCCGCTACTTAACCTACATAGTCCAAGGGCCTGCTACTTAACCTTCATAGTCCAAGAACCCGCTAGTTTACCTAGATTGTCCAAGTGCTCGCTAGGTAACCTACATACTCCAAATGCCCGCAAGGAAACCTACATAGTCTAAGTGCCCGCTAGGGAACCTACATAATCCAAGTGCCCGTTAGGTAACCTAGATTGTCCAAGTGCCCGTTAGCTAACCTAGATAGTCCAAGTGCTATCTAGGTAACCTAGATAATCGAAGGGCTCGCTTGTTAACTTTGATAGTCCAAGTGCCCGCTGGTTAAACTAGATCGTCCAAGTGCCCGCTAGTTAACCTAGATCGTCCAAGTGCCGGCTAGTTAACCTACATAGTCGAAGGGCCTACTTGTTAACCTAGATCATCCAAGTGTCCTCTAGTTAACATACATAGTGCAAGTGCCCGCTAGGTTACCTACATAGTGCAAGTGTCCGCTAGGAAACCTACATTGTCCAAGTGCCCGCTAGGGAAGGTACATAGTCCAAGTGCCCGCTAGGTAACTTAGAGAGTGCAAGTGCCCGCTAGTTAACCTACATAGTCCAAGTGCTTGCTAGGTAACCTAGATAGTCCAAGGGCCTGCTAGTTAACCTACATAGTCCAAGTGCCCGCTAGGTAACCTACATAGTGCAAGTGTCCGCTAGTTAAACTACATAGTCCAAAGGCCCGCTAGTTAAACTAGATAGTCCAAGTGCCCGCTAGGTAACCTAGGTCGTCCAAGGGACCGCTAGTTAACCTAGGTCGTCCAATTGTCCACTAGTTAACCTACTAAGTCCAAGTGCCCTAATGGAACCTAGATAGTCCAAGTGCACGCTAGGGAACCTACATAGTCCAATTGCCCGCTCACGAACATACATAGTCCAAGTGCCTGTTAGTTAACTTAGATAATGCAAGTGCCCGTTAGTTAACCTACATAGTCCAAGTGCCCGCTAGGTAACCAATATAGTCCAAATGCCCGCTAGGGAACCTACATAGTCCAAGTGCCTGCTAGGTAAACTACATAGTCCAAGTGCCCACTAGTTAACCTAGACAGTACAAGTAACCCTAGGGAACCTAAATAGTCCAAGTGCCCGCTAGTTAACCTAGATAGTCCAAGTGCCCGCTAGTTAACCAGGATCGTCCAAGTGCCCTCTAGTTAACTTACATAGTCCAAGGGCCTGCTAGTTAACCTACATAGACCAAGGGCCCGCTAGTTAACCTAGATAGTCCAAGTGCCCGCTAGTTAACCTACATAGTCCAAGTGCCCGCTAGGTAACCTAGACAGGCCAAGTGACCACTAGGTTACCTACATAGTCCAAGTGCCCGCTAGTTAACCTACATAGTCCAAGTGCCTGATAGGTAAACTACATAGTCCAAGTGCCCACGAGGTAACCTAGACAGTCCAATTGCCCACTAGTTAACCTAGACAGTCCAAGTAACCGCTAGGGAACCTACATATTCCAAATGCCCGCTAGGGAACCTACATAGTCCAAGTGCTCGCTAGGAAACCTACATAGTCCAAGTGCCCGTTAGTTAACCTAGAGAGTCAAAGTGCCTGCTAGGTAACCTAGATCGTCCAAGTGGCCGCTAGTTAACCTAGATAGTCCAAGTGTCCGCTAGGTAACCTACATAGTCCAAGTGCCCGATAGTAAACCTAGATAGTCCAAGTGTCCGCTAGTAAACCTAGATAGTCCAAGGGCCCGCTAGTTAACCTAGATAGTCCAAATGCCCGCTAGTTAACCTAAATGGTCCAAGTGTCCGCTAGGTAACCTACATCGTCCAAGTGCCTGCTAGGTAACCTAGGTAGTCCAAGTGCCTGTTAGCTAACCTACATAGTCCAAGTGCCCGTTCGTTAACCTAGATAGTCCAAGTGCCCGCTATGTAACCTAGACAGTCCAAGTGCCCGCTAGGTTACCTACATAGTCCAAGTGTCCGTTCATTAACCTAGATAGTCCAAGTGCCCATTTGGTAACCTACATAGTCCAAGTGCCCATACGTAACCTGGATAGTCCAAGTGCCCGCTAGATAACCAACATAGTCAAAGTGCGCGATAGGTAACCTACATAGTCCACGTGCCTTCTAGGGATCCTACATAGTACACGTGACCGCTAGGGAACCTACATAGTCCAAGTGCCCGTTAGGGAACCTACATAGTCCAAGTGCCCGCAAGGAAACCTACATAGTCTAAGTGCCCGCTAGGGAACCTACATAATCCAAGTGCCCGTTAGGTAACCTAGATTGTCCAAGTGCCCGTTAGCTAACCTAGATAGTCCAATGGCCCGCTAGTTGACCTACATAGTCCAATTGCCTGCTAGTTAACCTACATAGTCCAAGTGACCGCTAGGTAACCTACATAGTCAAAGTGCCCACTAGTTAACCTAGATAGTCCAAGTTCCTGTTAGCTAACCTAGATAGTCCAAGTGTCCGCTAGGTAACCTACATAGTCCAAGGGCCCGCTCGTTAACCTTGTTCCTCCAAGTGTCCGCTAATTAACCTACATAGTCCAAGTGCCCGCTAGGTAACCAAGATAGTCAAAGTGGCCGCTAGGTAACCAACATAGTCCAAGTTCCCACTAGGTAACCTAGATAGTCCAAGTGCCCGTTACCTAACCTAGATTGTCCAAGTGCCTGTTAGCTAACCTACATAGTCCAAGTGCCCGTTCGTTAACCTAGATAATCCAAGTGCCCGCTATGTAACCTAGACAGTCCAAGTGCCCGCTACGTTACATACATAGTCCAAGTGTCCGTCCGTTAACCTCGATAGTCCAATTGTCCGCTTCGTAACCTGGATAGTCCACGTGCCCGCTAGTTAACCTACATAGTCAAAGTGCCCGATAGGTAACCTACATAGTCCAAGTGCCTTCTAGAGAGCGTACATAGTCCACGTGACCGCTAGGGAACCTACATAGTCCAATTGCCCGTTAGGGAACCTACATAGTCCAAGTGCTCGCTAGGTAACCTACATAGTCCAAATGCCCGCAAGGAAACCTACATAGTCTAAGTGCCCGCTAGGGAACCTACATAATCCAAGTGCCCGTTAGGTAACCTAGATAGTCCAAGTGCCCGTTAGCTAACCTAGATAGTCCAAGGGCCCGCTAGTTGACCTACATAGTCCAAGTGCCAGCTAGGTAACCTAGATAGTACAAGTGCCCGATAGGGAACCTAGATAGTCCAAGTGCCTGTTAGCTAACCTAGATAGTCCAAGTGACGGCTATGTAACCTACATAGTCCAAGAGCCCGTTCGTTAACCTAGATAATCCAAGTGCCCGCTAGGTAACCTAGACAGTCCTAGTGCCCGCTAGTTAACCTACATAGTCCAAGTGCCTGTTAGTTAACCTACATAATCCAAGTGCCCGTTAGCTAACCTAGATAGTCCAAGGGCCCGCTAGTTGACCTACATAGTCCAAGTGCCCGCTATGTAACCTAGATAGACCTAGTGCCCGCTAGTTAAACAAGATAGTCCTAGTGTCCTTTAGTTAACCTAGATAGTCCAAGTGCCCTCTAGGGGACATACATAGTCCAAGTGCCCGCTAAGTTATGTACATAGACCAAGTGCCCGCTAGGTAACCTAGATAGTCCAAGGGCCTGCTAGTTAACCTACATAGTCCAAGTGCCCGCTAGGTAACCTACATAGTGCAAGTGTCCGCTAGTTTAACTACATAGTCCAAAGGCCCGCTAGTTAACCTAGATAGTCCAAGTGCCCGCTAGGTAACCTACATAGTGCATTTGTCCGCTAGTCAACCTACGTAGTCCAAGGGACCGCTAGTTAACCTAGATCGTCCAATTGTCCACTAGTTAACCTACATAGTCCAAGTGCCCTATATGGAACCTAGACAGCCAAAGTGCACGCTAGGGAACCTACATAGTCCAATTGCCCGCTCTCGAACATACATAGTCCAAGTGCCTGTTAGTTAACCTAGATAATGCAAGTGCCCGTTTGTTAACCTACTTAGTCCAAGTGCCCGCTAGATAACCTACATAGTCCAAATGCCCGCTAGGTAACCTATATAGTCCAAATGCCCGCTAGGGAACCTACATAGTCCAAGTGCCTGCTAGGTAAACTACATAGTCCAAGTGCCCACTAGTTAACCTAGACAGTACAAGTAACTTTAGGGAACCTACATAGTCCAAGTGCCCGATAGTTAACCAGGATCATCCAAGTGCCCTCTAGTTAACTTACATAGTCCAAGGGCCTGCTAGTTAACCTACATAGACCAAGGGCCCACTAGTTAACCTAGATAGTCCAAGTGCCCTCTAGTTAACCTACATAGTCCAAGTGCCCGCTAGGTAACCTAGACAGGCCAAGTGACCTCTAGGTTACCTACATAGTCCAAGTGCCCGTTCGTTAACCTACATAGTCCAAGTGCCCGCTAGGTAACGTAGATAGCCCAATTGCCCGCTAGGGAACGTACATAGTCCAAGTGCCCGCTAGTTAACCTACATAGTCCAAGTGCCTGCTAGGTAAACTACATAGTCCAAGTGCCCACTAGGTAACCTAGACAGTCCAATTGCCCACTAGTTAACCTAGACAGTCCAAGTAACCGCTAGGGAACCTACATAGTCCAAGTGCCCGCTAGGGAACCTACATAGTCCAAGTGCTCGCTTGGCAACCTCCATAGTCCAAGTGCTCGTTAGTTAACCTAGAGAGTCAAAGTGCCTGCTAGGTAACCTAGATCGTCCAAGTGCCCGCTAGGTAACCTACATAGTCAAAGTGCATGCTAGGTAACCTAGATAGTCCAATTGCCCGTTAGCTAACCTAGATAGTCCAAGTGTCCGCTAGGTAACCTACATAGTCCATGTGACCGCTAGGTAACGTACATAGTCCAAGTGCCCGATAGTTAACCTAGATAGTCCAAGTGCCCGCTAGTAAACATAGATAGTCCAAGGGCCCGCTAGTTAACCTAGATATTCCAAGTGCCCGCTAGTTAACCTAAATGGTCCAAGTGTCCGCTAGGTAACCTACATCGTCCAAGTGCCTGCTAGGTAACCTAGGTAGTCCAAGTGCCTGTTAGCTAACCTACATAGTCCAAGTGCCCGTTCGTTAACCTAGATAGTCCAAGTGCCCGCTATGTAACCTAGACAGTCCAAGTGCCCGCTAGGTTACCTACATAGTCCAAGTGTCCGTTCGTTAACCTAGATTGTCCAAGTGCCCGTTTGGTAACCTACATAGTCCAAGTGCCCATACGTAACCTGGATAGTCCAAGTGCCCGCTAGATAACCAACATAGTCAAAGTGCGCGATAGGTAACCTACATAGTCCACGTGCCTTCTAGGCATCCTACATAGTACACGTGACCGCTAGGGAACCTACATAGTCCAAGTGCCCGTTAGGGAACCTACATAGTCCAAGTGCCCGCAAGGAAACCTACATAGACTAAGTGCCCGCTAGGGAACCTACATAATCCAAGTACCCGTTAGGTAACCTAGATAGTCCAAGTGCCCGTTAGCTAACCTAGATAGTCCAATGGCCCGCTAGTTGACCTACATAGTCCAAGTGCCCGCTAGTTAACCTACATAGTCCAAGTGCCCGCTAGGTAACCTAGATAGCCCAAGTACCCGTTAGCTACCCTAGATAGTCCAAGTGACCGCTAGGTAACCTACATAGTCAAAGTGCCCACTAGGTAACCTAGATAGTCCAAGTTCCTGTTAGCTAACCTAGATAGTCCAAATGTCCGCTAGGTAACCTACATAGTCCAAGGGCCCGCTCGTTAACCTTGTTCGTCCAATTGTCCGCTAATTAACCTACAAAGTCCAAGTGCCCGCTAGGTAACCAAGATAGTCAAAGTGGCTGCTAGGTAACCAACATAGTCCAAGTTCCCACTAGGTAACCTAGATAGTCCAAGTGCCCGTTACCTAACCTAGATTGTCCAAGTGCCTGTTAGCTAACCTAGATAGTCCAATGGCCCGCTAGTTGACCTACATAGTCCAATTGCCCGCTAGTTAACCTACATAGTCCAAGTGACCGCTAGGTAACCTACATAGTCAAAGTGCCCACTAGTTAACCTAGATAGTCCAAGTTCCTGTTAGCTAACCTAGATAGTCCAAGTGTCCGCTAGGTAACCTACATAGTCTCAGGGCCCGCTCGTTAACCTTGTTCCTCCAAGTGTCCGCTAATTAACCTACATAGTCCAAGTGCCCGCTAGGTAACCAAGATAGTCAAAGTGGCCGCTAGGTAACCAACATAGTCCAAGTTCCCACTAGGTAACCTAGATAGTCCAAGTGCCCGTTACCTAACCTAGATTGTCCAAGTGCCTGTTAGCTAACCTACATAGTCCAAGTGCCCGTTCGTTAACCTAGATAATCCAAGTGCCCGCTATGTAACCTAGACAGTCCAAGTGCCCGCTACGTTACATACATAGTCCAAGTGTACGTCCGTTAACCTCGATAGTCCAATTGTCCGCTTCGTAACCTGGATAGTCCACGTGCCCGCTAGTTAACCTACATAGTCAAAGTGCCCGATAGGTAACCTACATAGTCCAAGTGCCTTCTAGAGAGCGTACATAGTCCACGTGACCGCTAGGGAACCTACATAGTCCAATTGCCCGTTAGGGAACCTACATAGTCCAAGTGCTCGCTAGGTAACCTACATAGTCCAAATGCCCGCAAGGAAACCTACATAGTCTAAGTGCCCGCTAGGGAACCTACATAATCCAAGTGCCCGTTAGGTAACCTAGATAGTCCAAGTGCCCGTTAGCTAACCTAGATAGTCCAAGGGCCCGCTAGTTGACCTACATAGTCCAAGTGCCAGCTAGGTAACCTAGATAGTACAAGTGCCCGATAGGGAACCTAGATAGTCCAAGTGCCTGTTAGCTAACCTAGATAGTCCAAGTGACGGCTATGTAACCTACATAGTCCAAGAGCCCGTTCGTTAACCTAGATAATCCAAGTGCCCGCTAGGTAACCTAGACAGTCCTAGTGCCCGCTAGTTAACCTACATAGTCCAAGTGCCCGTTAGTTAACCTACATAATCCAAGTGCCCGTTAGCTAACCTAGATAGTCCAAGGGCCCGCTAGTTGACCTACATAGTCCAAGTGCCCGCTATGTAACCTAGATAGACCTAGTGCCCGCTAGTTAAACAAGATAGTCCTAGTGTCCTTTAGTTAACCTAGATAGTCCAAGTGCCCTCTAGGGGACATACATAGTCCAAGTGCCCGCTAAGTTATGTACATAGACCAAGTGCCCGCTAGGTAACCTAGATAGTCCAAGGGCCTGCTAGTTAACCTACATAGTCCAAGTGCCCGCTAGGTAACCTACATAGTGCAAGTGTCCGCTAGTTTAACTACATAGTCCAAAGGCCCGCTAGTTAACCTAGATAGTCCAAGTGCCCGCTAGGTAACCTACATAGTGCATTTGTCCGCTAGTCAACCTACGTAGTCCAAGGGACCGCTAGTTAACCTAGATCGTCCAATTGTCCACTAGTTAACCTACATAGTCCAAGAGCCCTATATGGAACCTAGACAGCCAAAGTGCACGCTAGGGAACCTACATAGTCCAATTGCCCGCTCTCGAACATACATAGTCCAAGTGCCTGTTAGTTAACCTAGATAATGCAAGTGCCCGTTTGTTAACCTACATAGTCCAAGTGCCCGCTAGATAACCTACATAGTCCAAATGCCCGCTAGGTAACCTATATAGTCCAAATGCCCGCTAGGGAACCTACATAGTCCAAGTGCCTGCTAGGTAAACTACATAGTCCAAGTGCCCACTAGTTAACCTAGACAGTACAAGTAACTTTAGGGAACCTACATAGTCCAAGTGCCCGATAGATAACCTAGATAGTCCAAGTGCCCGCTAGTTAACCAGGATCGTCCAAGTGCCCTCTAGTTAACTTACATAGTCCAAGGGCCTGCTAGTTAACCTACATAGACCAAGGGCCCACTAGTTAACCTAGATAGTCCAAGTGCCCTCTAGTTAACCTACATAGTCCAAGTGCCCGCTAGGTAACCTAGACAGGCCAAGTGACCACTAGGTTACCTACATAGTCCAAGTGCCCGTTCGTTAACCTACATAGTCCAAGTGCCCGCTAGGTAACGTAGATAGCCCAATTGCCCGCTAGGGAACGTACATAGTCCAAGTGCCCGCTAGTTAACCTACATAGTCCAAGTGCCTGCTAGGTAAACTACATAGTCCAAGTGCCCACTAGGTAACCTAGACAGTCCAATTGCCCACTAGTTAACCTAGACAGTCCAAGTAACCGCTAGGGAACCTACATAGTCCAAGTGCCCGCTAGGGAACCTACATAGTCCAAGTGCTTGCTTGGCAACCTCCATAGTCCAAGTGCTCGTTAGTTAACTTAGAGAGTCAAAGTGCCTGCTAGGTAACCTAGATCGTCCAAGTGCCCGCTAGGTAACCTACATAGTCAAAGTGCATGCTAGGTAACCTAGATAGTCCAATTGCCCGTTAGCTAACCTAGATAGTCCAAGTGTCCGCTAGGTAACCTACATAGTCCATGTGACCGCTAGGTAACGTACATAGTCCAAGTGCCCGATAGTTAACCTAGATAGTCCAAGTGCCCGCTAGTAAACCTAGATAGTCCAAGGGCCCGCTAGTTAACCTAGATATTCCAAGTGCCCGCTAGTTAACCTAAATGGTCCAAGTGTCCGCTAGGTAACCTACATCGTCCAAGTGCCTGCTAGGTAACCTAGGTAGTCCAAGTGCCTGTTAGCTAACCTACATAGTCCAAGTGCCCGTTCGTTAACCTAGATAGTCCAAGTGCCCGCTATGTAACCTAGACAGTCCAAGTGCCCGCTAGGTTACCTACATAGTCCAAGTGTCCGTTCGTTAACCTAGATTGTCCAAGTGCCCGTTTGGTAACCTACATAGTCCAAGTGCCCATACGTAACCTGGATAGTCCAAGTGCCCGCTAGATAACCAACATAGTCAGAGTGCGCGATAGGTAACCTACATAGTCCACGTGCCTTCTAGGCATCCTACATAGTACACGTGACCGCTAGGGAACCTACATAGTCCAAGTGCCCGTTAGGGAACCTACATAGTCCAAGTGCCCGCAAGGAAACCTACATAGACTAAGTGCCCGCTAGGGAACCTACATAATCCAAGTGCCCGTTTGGTAACCTAGATAGTCCAAGTGCCCGTTAGCTAACCTAGATAGTCCAATGGCCCGCTAGTTGACCTACATAGTCCAAGTGCCCGCTAGTTAACCTACATAGTCCAAGTGCCCGCTAGGTAACCTAGATAGCCCAAGTACCCGTTAGCTACCCTAGATAGTCCAAGTGACCGCTAGGTAACCTACATAGTCAAAGTGCCCACTAGGTAACCTAGATAGTCCAAGTTCCTGTTAGCTAACCTAGATAGTCCAAGTGTCCGCTAGGTAACCTACATAGTCCAAGGGCCCGCTCGTTAACCTTGTTCGTCCAATTGTCCGCTAATTAACCTACATAGTCCAAGTGCCCGCTAGGTAACCAAGATAGTCAAAGTGGCTGCTAGGTAACCAACATAGTCCAAGTTCCCACTAGGTAACCTAGATAGTCCAAGTGCCCGTTACCTAACCTAGATTGACCAAGTGCCTGTTAGCTAACCTACATAGTCCAAGTGCCCGTTCGTTAACCTAGATAATCCACGTGCCCGCTATGTAACCTTGACAGTCCAAGTGCCCGCTAGGTTACCTACATAGTCCAAGTGTCCGTCCGTTAACCTCGATAGTCCAATTGTCCGCTTCGTAACCTGGATAGTCCACGTGCGCGCTAGTTAACCTACATAGTCAAAGTGCCCGATAGGTAACCTACATAGTCTAAGTGCCTTCTAGAGAGCATACGTAGTCCACGTGACCGCTAGGGAACCTACATAGTCCAATTGCCCGTTAGGGAACCTACATAGTCCAAGTGCTCTCTAGGTAACCTACATAGTCCAAATGCCCGCAAGGAAACCTACATAGTCTAAGTGCCCGCTAGGGAACCTACATAATCCAAGTGCCCGTTAGGTAACCTAGATAGTCCAAGTGCCCTTTAGCTAACCTAGATAGTCCAAGGGCCCGCTAGTTGACCTACATAGTCCAAGTGCCAGCTAGGCAACCTAGATAGTACAAGTGCCCGCTAGTGAACCTAGAGAGTCCAAGTGCCTGTTAGCTAACCTAGATAGTCCAAGTGACGGCTATGTAACCTACATAGTCCAAGAGCCCGTTCGATAACCTAGATAATCCAAGTGCCCGCTAGGTAATCTAGACAGTCCTAGTGCCCGCTAGTTAACCTACATAGTCCAAGTCCCCGTTAGTTAACCTACATTATCCAAGTGCCCGTTAGCTAACCTAGATAGTCCAAGGGCCCGCTAGTTGACCTACATAGTCCAAGTGCCCGCTATGTAACCTAGATAGACCTAGTGCCCGCTAGTTAAAAAAGATAGTCCTAGTGTCCTTTAGTTAACCTAGATAGTCCAAGTGCCCTCTAGGGGACATACATAGTCCAAGTGCCCGCTAGGTTATGTACATAGACCAAGTGCCTGCTAGGTAACCTAGATAGTCCAAGGGCCTGCTAGTTAACCTACATAGTCCAAGTGCCCGCTAGGTAACCTACATAGTGCAAGTGTCCGCTAGTTAACCTACGTAGTCCAAGGGACCGCTAGTTAACCTAGATCGTCCAATTGTCCACTAGTTAACCTACATAGTCCAAGTGCCCTATATGGAACCTAGATAGTCCAAGTGCACGCTAGGGTACCTACATAGTCCAATTGCCCGCTCTCGAACATACATAGTCCAAGTGCCTGTTAGTTAACCTAGTTAATGCAAGTGCCCTTTAGTTAACCTACATAGTCCAAGTGCCCGCTAGATAACCTACATAGTCCAAGTGCCCGTTGGTAACATATATAGTCCAAATGCCCGCTAGGGAACCTACATAGTCCAAGTGCCTGCTAGGTAAACTACATAGTCCAAGTGCCCACTAGGTAACCTAGACAGTCCAACTGCCCACTAGTTAACCTAGACAGTCCAAGTAACCGCTAGGGAACCTACATAGTCCAAGTTCCCGCCAGGGAACTTACATATTCCAGGTGCCCGCTAGTTACCCTAGATAGTCCAAGTGCCCTGCTAGTTAACCAGGATCGTCCAAGTGACCTCTAGTTAACTTACATTATCCAAGGGCCTGCTAGTCAACCTACATAGACTAAGGGCCCGCTAGTTAACCTAGATAGTCCAAGTGCCCGCTAATTAACCTACATAGTCCAAGTGCCCGCTAGGTAACCTAGACAGGCCAAGTGACCACTAGGTTACCTACATAGTCCAAGTGCCCGTTCGTTAACCTACATAGTCCAAGTGCCCGCTAGGTAACGTAGATAGCCCAATTGCCCGCTAGGGAACGTACATAGTCCAAGTGCCCGCTAGGTAACCTAGATAGTCCAAGTGCCCGCTAGTTAACCTACATAGTCCAAGTGCCTGATAGGTAAACTACATAGTCCAAGTGCCCACTAGGTAACCTAGACAGTCCAATTGCCCACTAGTTAACCTAGACAGTCCAAGTAACCGCTAGGGAACTTACATAGTCCAAGTGCTCGCTAGGCAACCTACATAGTCCAAGTGCCCATTAGTTAACCTAGATAGTCAAAGTGCCTGCTAGGTAACCTAGATATTCCAAGTGCCCGCTAGGTAACCTACATAGTCCAAGTGTCCGTTAGGTAACCTTGATAGTCCAATTACCCGTTAGCTAACCTAGATAGTCCAAGTGTCCGCTAGGTAACCTACATAGTCCATGTGACCGCTAGGTCACGTACATAGTCCAAGTGCCCGATAGTTCACCTAGATAGTCCAAGTGCCCGCTAGTAAACCTAGATAGTCCAAGGGCCCGCTAGTTAACCTAGATAGTCCAAGTGCCCGCTAGTTAACCTAAATCGTCCAAGTGTCCGCTAGGTAACATACATCGTCCAAGTGCCTGCTAGGTAACCTAGGTAGTCCAAGTGCCTGTTAGCTAACCTACATAGTCCAAGTGCCCGTTCGTTAACCTAGATAGTCCATGTGCCCGCTATGTAACCTAGACAGTCCAAGTGCCCGCTAGGTTACCTACATAGTCCAAGTGTCCGTTCGTTAACCTAGATAGTCCAAGTGCCCTTTTGGTAACCTACATAGTCCAAGTGCCCGCTTCGTAACCTGGATAGTCCAAGTGCCCGCTAGATAACCAACATAGTCAAAGTGCGCGATAGGTAACCTACATAGTCCAAGTGCCTTCTAGGGAGCCTACATAGTCCACGTGACCGCTAGGGAACCTACATAGTCCAAGTGCCCGTTAGGGAACCTACATAGTCCAAGTGCTAGCTAGGTAACCTACATAGTCCAAATGCCCGCAAGGAAAACTACATAGTCTAAGTGCCCGCTAGGGAACCTACATAATCCAAGTACCCGTTAGGTAACCTAGATAGTCCAAGTGCCCATTAGCTAACCTAGATAGTCCAATGGCCCGATAGTTGACCTACATAGTCCAAGTGCCCGCTAGTTAACCTACATAGTCCAAGTGCCCGCTAGGTAACCTAGATAGCCCAAGTACCTGTTAGCTACCCTAGATAGTCCAAGTGATCGCTAGGTAACCTACATAGTCAAAGTGCCCACTAGGTAACCTAGATAGTCCAAGTGCCCGTTACCTAACCTAGATTGTCCAAGTGCCTGTTAGCTAACCTACATAGTCCAAGTGCCCGTTCGTTAACCTAGATAATCCAAGTGCCCGCTATGTAACCTTGACAGTCCAAGTGCCCGCTAGGTTACCTACATAGTCCAAGTGTCCGTCCGTTAACCTCGATAGTCCAATTGTCCGCTTCGTAACCTGGATAGTCCACGTGCGCGCTAGTTAACCTACATAGTCAAAGTGCCCGATAGGTAACCTACATAGTCTAAGTGCCTTCTAGAGAGCGTACGTAGTCCACGTGACCGCTAGGGAACCTACATAGTCCAATTGCCCGTTAGGGAACCTACATAGTCCAAGTGCTCTCTAGGTAACCTACATAGTCCAAATGCCCGCAAGGAAACCTACATAGTCTAAGTGCCCGCTAGGGAACCTACATAATCCAAGTGCCCGTTAGGTAACCTAGATAGTCCAAGTGCCCGTTAGCTAACCTAGATAGTCCAAGGGCCCGCTAGTTGACCTACATAGTCCAAGTGCCAGCTAGGCAACCTAGATAGTACAAGTGCCCGCTAGGGAACCTAGAGAGTCCAAGTGCCTGTTAGCTAACCTAGATAGTCCAAGTGACGGCTATGTAACCTACATAGTCCAAGAGCCCGTTCGATAACCTAGATAATCCAAATGCCCGCTAGGTAATCTAGACAGTCCTAGTGCCCGCAAGTTAACCTACATAGTCCAAGTCCCCGTTAGTTAACCTACATTATCCAAGTGCCCGTTAGCTAACCTAGATAGTCCAAGGGCCCGCTAGTTGACCTACATAGTCCAAGTGCCCGCTATGTAACCTAGATAGACCTAGTGCCCGCTAGTTAAAAAAGATAGTCCTAGTGTCCTTTAGTTAACCTAGATAGTCCAAGTGCCCTCTAGGGGACATACATAGTCCAAGTGCCCGCTAGGTTATGTACATAGACCAAGTGCCCGCTAGGTAACCTAGATAGTCCAAGGGCCTGCTAGTTAACCTACATAGTCCAAGTGCCCGCTAGGTAACCTACATAGTGCAAGTGTCCGCTAGTTAACCTACCTAGTCCAAGGGACCGCTAGTTAACCTAGATCGTCCAATTGTCCACTAGTTAACCTACATAGTCCAAGTGCCCTATATGGAACCTAGATAGTCCAAGTGCACGCTAGGGTACCTACATAGTCCAATTGCCCGCTCTCGAACATACATAGTCCAAGTGCCTGTTAGTTAACCTAGTTAATGCAAGTGCCCTTTAGTTAACCTACATAGTCCAAGTTCCCGCTAGATAACCTACATAGTCCAAGTGCCCGTTGGTAACATATATAGTCCAAATGCCCGCTAGGGAACCTACATAGTCCAAGTGCCTGCTAGGTAAACTACATAGTCCAAGTGCCCACTAGGTAACCTAGACAGTCCAACTGCCCACTAGTTAACCTAGACAGTCCAAGTAACCGCTAGGGAACCTACATAGTCCAAGTTCCCGCCAGGGAACTTACATATTCCAGGTGCCCGCTAGTTACCCTAGATAGTCCAAGTGCCCTGCTAGTTAACCAGGATCGTCCAAGTGACCTCTAGTTAACTTACATTATCCAAGGGCCTGCTAGTCAACCTACATAGACTAAGGGCCCGCTAGTTAACCTAGATAGTCCAAGTGCCCGCTAGTTAACCTACATAGTCCAAGTGCCCGCTAGGTAACGTAGATAGCCCAATTGCCCGCTAGGGAACGTACATAGTCCAAGTGCCCGCTAGGTAACCTAGATAGTCCAAGTGCCCGCTAGTTAACCTACATAGTCCAAGTGCCTGATAGGTAAACTACATAGTCCAAGTGCCCACTAGTTAACCTAGACAGTCCAAGTAACCGCTAGGGAACTTACATAGTCCAAGTGATCGCTAGGCAACCTACATAGTCCAAGTGCCCATTAGTTAACCTAGATAGTCAAAGTGCCTGCTAGGTAACCTAGATATTCCAAGTGCCCGCTAGGTAACCTACATAGTCCAAGTGTCCGTTAGGTAACCTTGATAGTCCAATTACCCGTTAGCTAACCTAGATAGTCCAAGTGTCCGCTAGGTAACCTATATAGTCCATGTGACCGCTAGGTCACGTACATAGTCCAAGTGCCCGATAGTTCACCTAGATAGTCCATGTGCCCGCTAGTAAACCTAGATAGTCCAAGGGCCCGCTAGTTAACCTAGATAGTCCAAGTGCCCGCTAGTTAACCTAAATCGTCCAAGTGTCCGCTAGGTAACATACATCGTCCAAGTGCCTGCTAGGTAACCTAGGTAGTCCAAGTGCCTGTTAGCTAACCTACATAGTCCAAGTGCCCGTTCGTTAACCTAGATAGTCCATGTGCCCGCTATGTAACCTAGACAGTCCAAGTGCCCGCTAGGTTACCTACATAGTCCAAGTGTCCGTTCGTTAACCTAGATAGTCCAAGTGCCCTTTTGGTAACCTACATAGTCCAAGTGCCCGCTTCGTAACCTGGATAGTCCAAGTGCCCGCTAGATAACCAACATAGTCAAAGTGCGCGATAGGTAACCTACATAGTCCAAGTGCCTTCTAGGGAGCCTACATAGTCCACGTGACCGCTAGGGAACCTACATAGTCCAAGTGCCCGTTAGGGAACCTACATAGTCCAATTGCCCGCTCTGGAACATACATAGTCCAAGTGCCAGTTAGTTAATCTAGATAATGAAAGTGCCCGTTAGTTAACCTACATAGTCCAAGTGCCCGATAGATAACCTACATAGTCCAAGTGCCCGCTAGGTAACCTATATAGTCCAAATGCCCATTAGGGAACCTACATAGTCCAAGTGCCTGCTAGGTAAACTACATAGTCCAAGTGCCCACTAGGTAACCTAGACAGTCCAATTGCCCGCTAGTTAACCTAGACAGTCCAAGTAACCCTAGGGAACTTACATAGTCCAAGTTCCCGCTAGGGAACCTACATAATCCAAGTGCCCGCTAGTTAACCTAGATAGTCCACGTGCCCGCTAGATAACCTATATAGTCCAAGTGCCCGCTAGGTAACCTATATGGTCTAAATGCCCGCTAGGGAACCTACATAGTCCAAGTTCCCGCAAGGGAACTTACATATTCCATGTGCCCGCTAGTTAACCTAGATAGTCCAAGTGCCCGCTAGTTAACCAGGATCGTCCAAGTGCCCTCTAGTAAACTTACATAGTCCAAGGGCCTGCTAGTTAACCTACATAGACCAAGGGCCCGCTAGTTAACCTAGATAGTCCAAGTGCCCTCTAGTTAACCTACATAGTCCAAGTGCCCGCTAGGTAACCTAGACAGGCCAAGTGACCACTAGGTTACCTACATAGTCCAAATGCCCGTTCGTTAACCTACATAGTCCAAGTGCCCGCTAGGTAACGTAGATAGCCCAATTGCCCGCTAGGGAACGTACATAGTCCAAGTGCCCGCTAGGTAACCTAGATAGTCCAAATGCCCGCTAGTTAAGCTACATAGTCCAAGTGCCTGATAGGTAAACTACATAGTCCAAGTGCCCACTAGGTAACCTAGACAGTCTAATTGCCAACTAGTTAACCTAGACAGTCCAAGTGCCCACTTGGGAACCTATATAGTCCAAGTGCTCGCTAGGCAACCTACATAGTCCAAGTGCCCATTAGTTAACCTAGAGTCAAAGTGACTGCTAGGTAACCTAGATAGTCCAAGTGCCCGTTAGGTAACCTTGATAGTCCAATTGTCCGTTTGCTAACCTAGATAGTCCATGTGTCCGCTAGGTAACCTACATAGTCCAAGTGTCCGTTCGTTAACCTAGATAGTCCAAGTGCCCGTTTGGTAACCTACATAGTCCAAGTGCCCATTCGTAACCAGGATAGTCCAAGTGCCCGCTAGATAACCAACATAGTCAAAGTGCGCGATAGGTAACCTACATAGTCCACGTGCCTTCTAGGGATTCTACATAGTCCACGTGACCGCTAGGGAACCTACATAGTCCAAGTGCCCGTTAGGGAACTTACATAGTCCAAGTGCTCGCTAGGTAACCTACATACTCCAAATGCCCGCAAGGAAACCTACATAGTCCATGTGACCGCTAGGTAACCTACATAGTCCAAGTGCCCAATAGTTAAACTAGATAGTCCAAGTGCCCGCTAGTAAACCTAGATAGTCCAAGTGCCCGCTAGTTAACCTAGATAGTCAAAGTGCCCGCTAGTTAACCTAAATCGTGCAAGTGTCCGCTAGTTAACCTACATAGTCCAAGTGCCTGATAGGTAAACTACATAGTCCAAGTGCCCACTAGGTAACCTAGACAGTCCAATTGCCCACTAGTTAACCTAGACAGTCCAAGTAACCGCTAGGGAACCTACATAGTCCAAGTGCTGGCTAGGCAACCTACATAGTCCAAGTGCCCATTAGTTAACCTAGAGAGTCAAAGTGCCTGCTAGGTAACCTAGATATTCCAAGTGCCCGTTAGGTAACCTTGATAGTCCAATTGCCCGTTAGCTAACCTAGATAGTCCAAGTGTCCGCTAGGTAACCTACATAGTCCAAGTGCCCGATAGTTAACCTAGATAGTCCAAGTGCCCGCTAGTAAACCTAGATAGTCCAAGGGCCCGCTAGTTAACCTAGATAGTCCAAGTGCCAGCTAGTTAACCTAAATCGTCCAAGTGTCCGCTAAGTAACCTACATCGGCCAAGTGCCTGCTAGGTAACCTAGGTTGTCCAACTGCCTGTTAGCTAACCTACATAGTCCAAGTGCCCATTCGTTAATCTAGATAGTCCAAGTGCCCGCTATGTCACCTAGGCAGTCCAAGTGCCCGCTAGGTAACCTACATTGTCCATGTGACCGCTAGGTAACCTACATAGTCCACGTGCCTTCTAGGGATCCTACATAGTCCACGTGACCGCTAGGGAACCTACATAGTCCAAGTGCCCGTTAGGGAACCTACATAGTCCAAGTGCTCGCTAGGTAACCTACATACTCCAAATGCCCGCAAGGAAACCTACATAGTCCATGTGACCGCTAGGTAACCTACATAGTCCAAGTGCCCGATAGTTAACCTAGATAGTCCAAGTGCCCGCTAGTAAACCTAGATAGTCCATGGGCTCGCTAGTTAACCTAGATAGTCCAAATGCCCGCTAGTTAACCTAAATCATGCAAGTGTCCGCTAGGTAACCTACATCGTCCAAGTGTCCGCTAGTTAACCTACATAGTCCAAGTGCCTGATAGGTAAACTACATAGTCCAAGTGCCCACTAGGTAACCTAGACAGTCCAAGTAACCCCTAGGGAACCTACATAGTCCAAGTGCCCGCTAGGGAACCTACATAGTCCAAGTGCTCGCTAGGCAACCTACATAGTCCAAGTGCCCATTAGTTAACCTAGAGAGTCAAAGTGCCTGCTAGGTAACCTAGATAGTCCAAGTGCCCGTTAGGTAACCTTGATAGTCCAATTGCCCGTTAGCTAACCTAGATAGTCCAAGTGTCCACTAGGTAACCTACATATTCCAAGTGCTCGCTAGGTAACCTACATAGTCCAAATGCCCGCAAGGAAACCTACATAGTCCATGTGACCGCTAGGTAACCTTCATAGTCCAAGTGCCCGATAGTTAACCTAGATAGTCCAAGTGCCCGCTAGTAAACCTAGATAGTCCAAGGGCCCGCTAGTTAACCTAGATAGTCCAAGTGCCCGCTAGTTAACCTAAATCGTCCAAGTGTCCGCTAGGTAACCTACATCGTCCAAGTGCCTGCTAGGTTACCTAGGTAGTCCAAGTGCCTGTTAGCTAACCTACATAGTCCAAGTGCCCGTTCGTTATTCTATATAGTCCAAGTGCCCGCTATGTCACCTAGACAGTCCAAGTGCCCGCTAGGTTACCTACATAGTCCAAGTGTCCGTTCGTTAACCTAGATAGTCCGAGTGCCCGTTTGGTAACCTACATAGTCCAAGTGCCCACGTAACCTGGATAGTCCAAGTGCCCGCTAGATAACCAACATAGTCAAAGTGCGTGATAGGTAACCTACATAGTCCACGTGCCTTCTAGGGATTCTACATAGTCCACGTGACCGCTGGGGAACCTACATAGTCCAAGTGCCCGTTAGGGAACCTACATAGTCCAATTGCTCGCTAGGTAACCTACATAGTCCAAATGCCCGCAAGGAAACCTACATAGTCTAAGTGCCCGCTAGGGAACCTACATAATCCAAGTGCCCGTTAGGTAACCTAGATAGTCCAAGTGCCCGTTAGCTACCCTAGATAGTCCAATGGCCCGCTAGTTGACCTACATAGTCAAAGTGCCCACTAGGTAACCTAGATAGTCAAAGTTCCTGTTAGCTAACCTAGATAGTCCAAGTGTCCGCTAGGTAACCTACATAGTCCACGGGCCCGCTCGTTAACCTAGTTCGTCCAAGTGTCCGCTAATTAACCTACATAGTCCAAGTGCCCGCTAGGTAACCTAGATAGTCCAAATGCCCGCTAGATAACCTACATAGTCCAAGTGCCTGATAGGTAAACTACATAGTCCAAGTGCCCACTAGGTAACATAGACAGTCTAATTGCCCACTAGTTAACCTAGACAGTCCAAGTACCCGCTTGGGAACATATATAATCCAAGTGCTCGCTAGGCAACCTACATAGTCTAAGTGCCCATTAGTTAACCTAGAGTCAAAGTGCCTGCTAGGTAACCTAGATAGTCCAAGTGCCCGTTAGGTAACCTTGATAGTCCAATTGCCCGTTAGCTAACCTAGATAGTCCAAGTGTCCGCTAGGTAACCTACATAGTCCATGTGACCGCTAGGTAACGTACATAGTCCAAGTGCCCGATAGTTAACCTAGATAGTCCAAGTGCCCGCTAGTAAACCTAGATAGTCCAAGGGCCCGCTAGTTAACCTAGATAGTCCAAGTGCCAGCTAGTTAACCTAAATCGTCCAAGTGTCCGCTAGGTAACCTACATCGTCCAAGTGCCTGCTAGGTAACCTAGGTAGTCCAAGTGCCTGTTAGCTAACCTACATAGTCCAAGTGCCCGTTCGTTAATCTAGATAGTCCAAGTGCCCCCTATGTCACCTAGACAGTCCAAATACCCGCTAGGTTACCTACATAGTCCAAGTGTACGTTCGTTAACCTAGATAGTCCAAGTGCCCGTTTGGTAACCTACATAGTCCAAGTGCCCATTCGTAACCAGGATAGTCCAAGTGCCCGCTAGATAACCAACATAGTCAAAGTGCGCGATAGGTAACCTACATAGTCCACGTGCCTTCTAGGGATCCTACATAGTCCACGTGACCGCTAGGGAACCTACATAGTCCAAGTGCCCGTTAGGGAACCTACATAGTCCAAGTGCTCGCTAGGTAACCTACATACTCCAAATGCCCGCAAGGAAACCTACATACTCCATGTGACCGCTAGGTAACCTACATAGTCCAAGTGCCCGATAGTTAACCTAGATAGTCCAAGTGCCTGCTAGTAAACCTAGATAGTCCAAGGGCTCGCTAGTTAACCTAGATAGTCCAAATGCCCGCTAGTTAACCTAAATCGTGCAAGTGTCCGCTAGGTAACCTACATCGTCCAAGTGTCCGCTAGTTAACCTACATAGTCCAAGTGCCTGATAGGTAAACTACATAGTCCAAGTGCCCACTAGGTAACCTAGACAGTCCAAGTAACCCCTAGGGAACCTACATAATCCAAGTGCCCGCTAGGGAACCTACATAGTCCAAGTGCTCGCTAGGCAACGTACATAGTCCAAGTGCCCATTAGTTAACCTAGAGAGTCAAAGTGCCTGCTAGGTAACCTAGATAGTCCAAGTGCCCGTTAGGTAACCTTGATAGTCCAATTGCCCGTTCCTAACCTAGATAGTCCAAGTGTCCGCTAGGTAACCTACATAGTCCATGTGACCGCTAGGTAACCTACATAGTCCAAATGCCCGCAAGGAAACCTACATAGTCCATTAGACCGCTAGGTAACCTTCATAGTCCAAGTGCCCGATAGTTAACCTAGATAGTCCAAGTGCCCGCTAGTAAACCTAGATAGTCCAAGGGCCCGCTAATTAACCTAGATAGTCCAAGTGCCCGCTAGTTAACCTAAATTGTCCAAGTGTCCGCTAGGTAACCTACATCGTCCAAGTGCCTGCTAGGTAACCTAGGCAGTCTAAGTGCCTGTTAGCTAAACTACATAGTCCAAGTGCCCGTTCGTTATTCTATATAGTCCAAGTGCCCGCTATGTCACCTAGACAGTCCAAGTGCCCGCTAGGTTACCTACATAGTCCAAGTGTCCGTTCGTTAACCTAGATTGTCCAAGTGCCCGTTTGGTAACCTACATAGTCCAAGTGCCCACGTAACCTGGATAGTCCAAGTGCCCGCTAGATAACCAACATAGTCAAAGTGCGCGATAGGTAACCTACATAGTCCATGTGCCTTCTAGGGATTCTACATAGTCCACGTGACCGCTAGGGAACCTACATAGTCCAAGTGCCCGTTAGGGATCCTACATAGTCCAAGTGCTCGCTAGGTAACCTACATAGTCCAAATGCCCGCAAGGAAACCTACATAGTCTAAGTGCCCGCCAGGGAACCTACATAATCCAAGTGCCCGTTAGGTAACCTAGATAGTCCAAGTGCCCGTTAGCTACCCTAGATAGTCCAAAGGCCCGCTAGCTGACCTACATAGTCAAAGTGCCCACTAGGTAACCTAGATAGTCAAAGTTCCTGTTAGCTAACCTAGATAGTCCAAGTGTCCGCTAGGTAAACTACATAGTCCAAGGGCCCGCTCGTTAACCTAGTTCGTCCAACTGTCCGCTAATTAACCTAAATAGTCCAAGTGCCCGCTAGGTAACCTAGATAGTCCAAATGCCCGCTAGTTAACCTACATAGTCCAAGTGCCTGATAGGTAAACTACATAGTCCAAGTGCCCACTAGGTAACCTAGACAGTCTAATTGCCCACTAGTTAACCTAGACAGTCCAAGTGCTCGCTAGGCAACCTACATAGTCCAAGTGCCCATTAGTTAACCTAGAGTCAAAGTGCCTGCTAGGTAACCTAGATAGTCCAAGTGCCCGTTAGGTAACCTTGATAGTCCAATTGCCCGTTAGCTAACCTAGATAGTCCAAGTGTCCGCTAGGTAACCTACATAGTCCATTAGACCGCTAGGTAACCTTCATAGTCCAAGTGCCCGATAGTTAACCTAGATAGTCCAAGTGCCCGCTAGTAAACCTAGATAGTCCAAGGGCCCGCTAATTAACCTAGATAGTCCAAGTGCCCGCTAGTTAACCTAAATTGTCCAAGTGTCCGCTAGGTAACCTACATCGTCCAAGTGCCTGCTAGGTAACCTAGGCAGTCTAAGTGCCTGTTAGCTAAACTACATAGTCCAAGTGCCCGTTCGTTATTCTATATAGTCCAAGTGCCCGCTATGTCACCTAGACAGTCCAAGTGCCCGCTAGGTTACCTACATAGTCCAAGTGTCCGTTCGTTAACCTAGATTGTCCAAGTGCCCGTTTGGTAACCTACATAGTCCAAGTGCCCACGTAACCTGGATAGTCCAAGTGCCCGCTAGATAACCAACATAGTCAAAGTGCGCGATAGGTAACCTACATAGTCCATGTGCCTTCTAGGGATTCTACATAGTCCACGTGACCGCTAGGGAACCTACATAGTCCAAGTGCCCGTTAGGGATCCTACATAGTCCAAGTGCTCGCTAGGTAACCTACATAGTCCAAATGCCCGCAAGGAAACCTACATAGTCTAAGTGCCCGCCAGGGAACCTACATAATCCAAGTGCCCGTTAGGTAACCTAGATAGTCCAAGTGCCCGTTAGCTACCCTAGATAGTCCAAAGGCCCGCTAGCTGACCTACATAGTCAAAGTGCCCACTAGGTAACCTAGATAGTCAAAGTTCCTGTTAGCTAACCTAGATAGTCCAAGTGTCCGCTAGGTAAACTACATAGTCCAAGGGCCCGCTCGTTAACCTAGTTCGTCCAACTGTCCGCTAATTAACCTAAATAGTCCAAGTGCCCGCTAGGTAACCTAGATAGTCCAAATGCCCGCTAGTTAACCTACATAGTCCAAGTGCCTGATAGGTAAACTACATAGTCCAAGTGCCCACTAGGTAACCTAGACAGTCTAATTGCCCACTAGTTAACCTAGACAGTCCAAGTGCTCGCTAGGCAACCTACATAGTCCAAGTGCCCATTAGTTAACCTAGAGTCAAAGTGCCTGCTAGGTAACCTAGATAGTCCAAGTGCCCGTTAGGTAACCTTGATAGTCCAATTGCCCGTTAGCTAACCTAGATAGTCCAAGTGTCCGCTAGGTAACCTACATAGTCCATGTGACCGCTAGGTAACCTACATAGTCCAAGTGCCCGCTAGTTAACCTAGATAGTCCAAGTGCCAGCTAGTTAACCTAAATCGTCCAAGTGTCCTCTACGTAACCTACATCGTCCAAATGCCTGCTAGGTAACCTAGGTAGTCCAAGTGCCTGTTAGCTATCCCCCATAGTCCAAGTGCCCGTTCGTTAATCTAGATAGTCCAAGTGCCCCCTATGTCACCTAGACAGTCCAAGTGCCCGCTAGGTTACCTACATAGTCCAAGTGTCCGTTCGTTAACCTAGATAGTCCAAGTGCCCGTTTGGTAACCTACATAGTCCAAGTGCCCATTCGTAACCAGGATAATCCAAGTGCCCGCTAGATAACCAACATAGTCAAAGTGCGCGACAGGTAACCTACATAGTCGACGTGCCTTCTAGGGATTCTACATAGTCCACGTGACCGCTAGGGAACCTACATAGTCCAAGTGCCCATTAGGGAACCTACATAGTCCATGTGCTCGCTAGGTAACCTACATACTCCAAATGCCCGCAAGGAAACCTACATAGTCCATGTGACCGCTAGGTAACCTACATAGTCCAAGTGCCCGATAGTTAACCTAGATAGTCCAAGTGCCCGCTAGTAAACCTAGATAGTCCAATGGCACGCTAGTTAACCTAGATAGTCCAAGTGCCCGCTAGTTAACCTAAATCGTCCAAGTGTCCGCTAGGTAACCTACATCGTCCAAGTGTCCGCTAGTTAACCTACATAGTCCAAGTGCCTGATAGGTAAACTACATAGTCCAAGTGCCCACTAGGTAACCTAGACAGTCCAATTGCCCACTAGTTAACCTAGACAGTCCAAGTAACCGCTAGGGAACTTACATAGTCCAAGTGCTCGCTAGGCAACCTACATAGTCCAAATGCCCATTAGTTAACCTAGAGAGTCAAAGTGCCTGCTAGGTAACCTAGATAGTCCAAGTGTCCGTTAGGTAACCTTAATAGTCCAATTGCCCGTTAGCTAACCTAGATAGTCCAAGTGTCCGCTAGGTAACCTACATAGTCCATGTGACCGCTAGGTAACCTACATAGTCCAAGTGCCCCATAGTTAACCTAGATAGTCCAAGTGCCCGCTAGTAAACCTAGATAGTCCAAGGGCCCGCTAGTTAACCTAGATAGTCCAAGTGCCCGCTAGTTAACCTAAATGGTCCAAGTGTCCGCTAGGTAACCTACATCGTCCAAGTGCCTGCTAGGTAACCTAGGTAGTCCAAGTGCCTGTTAGCTAACCCACATAGTCCAAGTACCCGTTCGTTATTCTAGATAGTCCAAGTGCCCGCTATGTCACCTAGACAGTCCAAGTGCCCGCTAGTTTACCTACATAGTCCAAGTGTCCGTTCGTTAACCTAGATAGTCCAAGTGCCCGTTTGGTAACCTACATAGTCCAAGTGCCCATTCGTAACCTGGATAGTCCAAGTGCCCGCTAGATAACCAACATAGTCAAAGTGCGTGATAGGTAACCTACATAGTCCACGTGCCTTCTAGGGATCCTACATAGTTCACGTGACCGCTAGGGAACCTACATAGTCCAAGTGCCCGTTATGGAACCTACATAGTCCAAGTGCTCGCTAGGTAACCTACATAGTCCAAATGCCCGCAAGGAAACCTACATAGTCTAAGTGCCCGCTAGGGAACCTACATAATCCAAGTGCCCGTTAGGTAACCTAGATAGTCCAAGTGCCCGTTAGCTAACCTAGATAGTCCAATGGCCCGCTAGTTGACCTACATAGTCCAAGTGCCCGCTAGTTAACCTACATAGTCCAAGTGCCCGCCAGGTAACCTAGATAGCCCAAGTACCCGTTAGCTACCCTAGATAGTCCAAGTGATCGCTAGGTAACCTACATAGTCAAAGTGCCCACTAGGTAACCTAGATAGTCCAAGTTCCTGTTAGCTAACCTAGATAGTCCAAGTGTCCGCTAGGTAACCTACATAGTCCAAGTGCCCGCTAGATAACCTACATAGTCCAAGTGCCCGCAAGGTAACCTATATAGTCCAAATGCCCGCTAGGGAACCTACATAGTCCAAGTTCCCGCTAGGGAACTTACATATACCAAGTGCCCGCTAGTTAACCTAGATAGTCCACGTGCCCGCTAGTTAACCAGGATCGTCCAAGTGCCCTCTAGTTAACTTACATAGTCCAAGGGCCTGCTAGTTAACCTACATATTCCAAGTGCCCGCTAGGTAACCTACATAGTGCAAGTGTCTGCTAGTTAAACTACATAGTACAAAGGCCCGCTCATTAACCAAGATTTTCCAAGTGCCCGCTAGGTAACCTACATAGTGCAAGTGTCCGCTAGTTAACATACATAGTCCAAGGGACCGCTAGTTAACCTAGATCGTCCAATTGTCCACTAGTTAACCTACATAGTCCAAGTGCCCTATATGGAACCTAGATAGTCCAAGTGCACACTAGGGAACCTACATAGTCCAATTGCCCGCTCTGGAACATACATAGTCAAGTGCCTGTTAGTTAATCTAGATAATGAAAGTGCCCGTTAGTTAACCTACATAGTCCAAGTGCCCGATAGATAACCTACATAGTCCATGTGCCCGCTAGGTAACCTATATAGTCCAAATGCCTGCTAGGGAACCTATATAGTCCAAGTGCCTGCTAGGTAAACTACATAGTCCAAGTGCCCACTAGGTAACCTAGACAGTCCAATTGCCCGCTAGTTAACCTAGACAGTCCAAGTAACCCTAGGGAACCTACATAGTCCAAGTTCCCGCTAAGGAACCTACATAATCCAAGTGCCCGCTAGTTAACCTAGATAGTCCACGTGCCCGCTAGATAACCTACATAGTCCAAGTGCCCGCTAGGTAACCTATATGGTCCAAATGCCCGCTAGGGAACCTACATAGTCCAAGTGCCTGCTAGGTAAACTACATAGTCCAAGTGCCCGCTAGTTAACCTAGATAGTCCAAGTGCCCGCTAGTTAACCAGGATCGTCCAAGTGCCCTCTAGTTAACTTACATAGTCCAAGGGCCTGCTAGCTAACCTACATAGACCAAGGGCCCGCTAGTTAACCTAGATAGTCCAAGTGCCCGCTAGTTAACCTACATAGTCCAAGTGCCTGCTAGGTAACCTAGACAGGCCAAGTGACCACTAGGTTACCTACATAGTCCAAATGCCCGTTCGTTAACCTACATAGTCCAAGTGCCCGCTAGGTAATGTAGATAGCCCAATTGCCCGCTAGGGAACGTACATAGTCCAAGTGCCCGCTAGGTAACCTAGATAATCCAAATGCCCGCTAGTTAACCTACATAGTCCAAGTGCCTGATAGGTAAACTACATAATCCAAGTGCCCACTAGGTAACCTAGACAGTCTAATTGCCAACTAGTTAACCTAGACAGTCCAAGTGCCCACTTGGGAACCTATATAGTCCAAGTGCTCGCTAGGCAACCTACATAGTCCAAGTGCCCATTAGTTAACCTAGAGTCAAAGTGCCTGCTAGGTAACCTAGATAGTCCAAGTGCCCGTTAGGTAACCTTGATAGTCCAATTGCCCGTTAGCTAACCTAGATAGTCCAAGTGCCCGCTAGGTTACCTCCATAGTCCAAGTGTCCGTTCGTTAACCTAGATAGTCCAAGTGCCCGCTATGTAACCTAGATAGACCTAGTGCCCGCTAGTTAAACAAGATAGTCCTAGTGCCCTTTAGTTAACTTAGATAGTCCAAGTGCCCTCTAGGGGACATACATAGTCCAAGTGCCCGCTAGGTTATGTACATAGGCCAAGTGCATGCTAGGTAACCTAGATAGTCCAACTGGCCGCTAGTTAACCTACATAGTCCAAGTGCCTGATAGGTAAACTACATAGTCCAAGTGCCCAATAGGTAACCTAGACAGTCCAATTGCCCACTAGTTAACCTAGACAGTCCAAGTAACCGCTAGGGAACCTACATAGTCCAAGTGCTCGCTAGGCAACCTACATAGTCCAAGTGCCCATTAGTTAAGCTAGAGAGTCAAAGTGCCTGCTAGGTAACCTAGATAGTCCAAGTGCCCGCTAGGTAACCTACATAGTGCAAGTGTCCGCTAGTTAAACTACATAGTCCAAAGGCCCGCTAGTTAACCTAGATAGTCCAAGTGCCCGCTAGGTAACCTACATAGTGCAAGTGTCCGCTAGTTAACCTACGTAGTCCAAGGAACCGCTAGTTAACCTAGATCGTCCAATTGTCCACTAGTTAACCTACATAGTCCAAGTGCCCTATATGGAACCTAGATAATCCAAGTGCATGCTGGGAACATACATAGTCCAATTGCCCGCTCTGGAACATACATAGTCTAAGTGCCTGTTAGTTAACCTAGATAATTAAAGTGCCCTTTAGTTAACCTACATAGTCCAAGTGCCCGCTAGATAACCTACATAGACCAAGTGCCCGCTAGGTAACCTATATAGTCCAAATGCCCGCTAGGGAACCTACATAGTCCAAGTGCCTGCTAGGTAAACTACATAGTCCAAGTGCCCACTAGGTAACCTAGACAGTCCAATTGCCCGCTAGTTAACCTAGACAGTCCAAGTAACCCTAGGGAACCTACATAGTCCAAGTTCCCGCTAGGGAACCTACATAATCCAAGTGCCCGCTAGTTAACCTAGATAGTCCACGTGCCCGCTAGATAACCTACATAGTCCAAGTGCCCGCTAGGTAACCTATATGGTCCAAATGCCCGCTAGGGAACCTACATAGTCCAAGTGCCTGCTAGGTAAACTACATAGTCCAAGTGCCCGCTAGTTAACCTAGATTTTCCAAGTGCCCGCTAGTTAACCAGGATCGTCCAAGTGCTCTCTAGTTAACTTACATAGTCCAAGGGCCTGCTAGTTAACCTACATAGACCAAGGGCCTGCTAGTTAACCTAGATAGTCCAAGTGCCCGCTAGTTAACCTACATAGTCCAAGTGCCCGCTAGGTAACCTAGACAGGCCAAGTGACCACTAGGTTACCTACATAGTCCAAATTTCCGTTCGTTAACCTACATAGTCCAAATGCCCGCAAGGAAACCTACATAGTCTAAGTGCCCGCTAGGGAACCTACATAATCCAAGTGCCCGTTAGGTAACCTAGATAGTCCAAGTGCCCGTTAGCTAACCTAGATAGTCCAATGGCCCGCTAGTTGACCTACATAGTCCAAGTGCCCGCTAGTTAACCTACATAGTCCAAGTGCCCGCCAGGTAACCTAGATAGCCCAAGTACCCGTTAGCTACCCTAGATAGTCCAAGTGATCGCTAGGTAACCTACATAGTCAAAGTGCCCACTAGGTAACCTAGATAGTCCAAGTTCCTGTTAGCTAACCTAGATAGTCCAAGTGTCCGCTAGGTAACCTACATAGTCCAAGTGCCCGCTAGATAACCTACATAGTCCAAGTTCCCGCTAGGGAACTTACATATACCAAGTGCCCGCTAGTTAACCTAGATAGTCCACGTGCCCGCTAGTTAACCAGGATCGTCCAAGTGCCCTCTAGTTAACTTACATAGTCCAAGGGCCTGCTAGTTAACCTACATATTCCAAGTGCCCGCTAGGTAACCTACATAGTGCAAGTGTCTGCTAGTTAAACTACATAGTACAAAGGCCCGCTCATTAACCAAGATTTTCCAAGTGCCCGCTAGGTAACCTACATAGTGCAAGTGTCCGCTAGTTAACATACATAGTCCAAGGGACCGCTAGTTAACCTAGATCGTCCAATTGTCCACTAGTTAACCTACATAGTCCAAGTGCCCTATATGGAACCTAGATAGTCCAAGTGCACACTAGGGAACCTACATAGTCCAATTGCCCGCTCTGGAACATACATAGTCAAGTGCCTGTTAGTTAATCTAGATAATGAAAGTGCCCGTTAGTTAACCTACATAGTCCAAGTGCCCGATAGATAACCTACATAGTCCATGTGCCCGCTAGGTAACCTATATAGTCCAAATGCCTGCTAGGGAACCTATATAGTCCAAGTGCCTGCTAGGTAAACTACATAGTCCAAGTGCCCACTAGGTAACCTAGACAGTCCAATTGCCCGCTAGTTAACCTAGACAGTCCAAGTAACCCTAGGGAACCTACATAGTCCAAGTTCCCGCTAAGGAACCTACATAATCCAAGTGCCCGCTAGTTAACCTAGATAGTCCACGTGCCCGCTAGATAACCTACATAGTCCAAGTGCCCGCTAGGTAACCTATATGGTCCAAATGCCCGCTAGGGAACCTACATAGTCCAAGTGCCTGCTAGGTAAACTACATAGTCCAAGTGCCCGCTAGTTAACCTAGATAGTCCAAGTGCCCGCTAGTTAACCAGGATCGTCCAAGTGCCCTCTAGTTAACTTACATAGTCCAAGGGCCTGCTAGCTAACCTACATAGACCAAGGGCCCGCTAGTTAACCTAGATAGTCCAAGTGCCCGCTAGTTAACCTACATAGTCCAAGTGCCTGCTAGGTAACCTAGACAGGCCAAGTGACCACTAGGTTACCTACATAGTCCAAATGCCCGTTCGTTAACCTACATAGTCCAAGTGCCCGCTAGGTAATGTAGATAGCCCAATTGCCCGCTAGGGAACGTACATAGTCCAAGTGCCCGCTAGGTAACCTAGATAATCCAAATGCCCGCTAGTTAACCTACATAGTCCAAGTGCCTGATAGGTAAACTACATAATCCAAGTGCCCACTAGGTAACCTAGACAGTCTAATTGCCAACTAGTTAACCTAGACAGTCCAAGTGCCCACTTGGGAACCTATATAGTCCAAGTGCTCGCTAGGCAACCTACATAGTCCAAGTGCCCATTAGTTAACCTAGAGTCAAAGTGCCTGCTAGGTAACCTAGATAGTCCAAGTGCCCGTTAGGTAACCTTGATAGTCCAATTGCCCGTTAGCTAACCTAGATAGTCCAAGTGCCCGCTAGGTTACCTCCATAGTCCAAGTGTCCGTTCGTTAACCTAGATAGTCCAAGTGCCCGCTATGTAACCTAGATAGACCTAGTGCCCGCTAGTTAAACAAGATAGTCCTAGTGCCCTTTAGTTAACTTAGATAGTCCAAGTGCCCTCTAGGGGACATACATAGTCCAAGTGCCCGCTAGGTTATGTACATAGGCCAAGTGCATGCTAGGTAACCTAGATAGTCCAACTGGCCGCTAGTTAACCTACATAGTCCAAGTGCCTGATAGGTAAACTACATAGTCCAAGTGCCCAATAGGTAACCTAGACAGTCCAATTGCCCACTAGTTAACCTAGACAGTCCAAGTAACCGCTAGGGAACCTACATAGTCCAAGTGCTCGCTAGGCAACCTACATAGTCCAAGTGCCCATTAGTTAAGCTAGAGAGTCAAAGTGCCTGCTAGGTAACCTAGATAGTCCAAGTGCCCGCTAGGTAACCTACATAGTGCAAGTGTCCGCTAGTTAAACTACATAGTCCAAAGGCCCGCTAGTTAACCTAGATAGTCCAAGTGCCCGCTAGGTAACCTACATAGTGCAAGTGTCCGCTAGTTAACCTACGTAGTCCAAGGAACCGCTAGTTAACCTAGATCGTCCAATTGTCCACTAGTTAACCTACATAGTCCAAGTGCCCTATATGGAACCTAGATAATCCAAGTGCATGCTGGGAACATACATAGTCCAATTGCCCGCTCTGGAACATACATAGTCTAAGTGCCTGTTAGTTAACCTAGATAATTAAAGTGCCCTTTAGTTAACCTACATAGTCCAAGTGCCCGCTAGATAACCTACATAGACCAAGTGCCCGCTAGGTAACCTATATAGTCCAAATGCCCGCTAGGGAACCTACATAGTCCAAGTGCCTGCTAGGTAAACTACATAGTCCAAGTGCCCACTAGGTAACCTAGACAGTCCAATTGCCCGCTAGTTAACCTAGACAGTCCAAGTAACCCTAGGGAACCTACATAGTCCAAGTTCCCGCTAGGGAACCTACATAATCCAAGTGCCCGCTAGTTAACCTAGATAGTCCACGTGCCCGCTAGATAACCTACATAGTCCAAGTGCCCGCTAGGTAACCTATATGGTCCAAATGCCCGCTAGGGAACCTACATAGTCCAAGTGCCTGCTAGGTAAACTACATAGTCCAAGTGCCCGCTAGTTAACCTAGATTTTCCAAGTGCCCGCTAGTTAACCAGGATCGTCCAAGTGCCCTCTAGTTAACTTACATAGTCCAAGGGCCTGCTAGTTAACCTACATAGACCAAGGGCCCGCTAGTTAACCTAGATAGTCCAAGTGCCCGCTAGTTAACCTACATAGTCCAAGTGCCCGCTAGGTAACCTAGACAGGCCAAGTGACCACTAGGTTACCTACATAGTCCAAATTTCCGTTCGTTAACCTACATAGTCCAAGTGCCCGCTAGGTAACGTAGATAGCCCAATTGCCCGCTAGGGAACGTACATAGTCCAAGTGCCCGCTAGGTAACCTAGATAGTCCAAATGCCCGCTAGTTAACCTACATAGTCCAAGTGCCTGATAGGTAAACTACATAGTCCAAGTGCCCACTAGGTAACCTAGACAGTCTAATTGCCAACTAGTTAACCTAGACAGTCCAAGTGCCCACTTGGGAACCTATATAGTCCAAGTGCTCGCTAGGCAATCTACATAGTCCAAGTGCCCATTAGTTAACCTAGAGTCAAAGTGCCTGCTAGGTAACCTGGATAGTCCAAGTGCCCGTTAGGTAACCTTGATAGTCCAATTGCCCGTTAGCTAACATAGATAGTCCATGTGTCCGCTAGGTAACCTACATAGTCCATGTGACCACTAGGTAACCTACATAGTCCAAGTGCCCGATAGTTAACCTAGATAGTCCAAGTGCCCGCTAGTAAACCTAGATAGTCCAAGGGACCGCTAGTTAACCTAGATAGTCCAAGTGCCAGCTAGTTAACCTAAATCGTCCAAGTGTCCGCTACATAACCTACATCGTCCAAGTGCCTGCTAGGTAACCTAGGTAGTCCAAGTGCCTGTTAGCTAACCTACATAGTCCAAGTGCCCGTTCGTTAATCTAGATAGTCCAAGTGCCCCCTATGTCACCTAGACAGTCCAAGTGCCCGCTAGGTTACCTACATAGTCCAAGTGTCCGTTCGTTAACCTAGATAGTCCAAGTGCCTGCTATGTAACCTAGATAGACCTAGTGCCCGCTAGTTAAACAAGATAGTCCTAGTGCCCTTTAGTTAACCTAGATAGTCCAAGTGCCCTCTAGGGGACATACATAGTCCAAGTGCCCGCTAGGTTATGTACATAGACCAAGTGCCTGCTAGGTAACCTAGATAGTCCAAGGGCCTGCTAGTTAACCTACATAGTCCAAGTGCCCGCTAGGTAACCTAGATAGTCCAACTGCCCGCTAGTTAACCTACATAGTCCAAGTGCCTGCTAGGTAAACTACATAGTCCAAGTGCCCACTAGGTAACCTAGACAGTCCAATTGCCCGTAAGTTAACCTAGACAGTCCAAGTAACCGCTAGGGAACCTACATAGTCCAAGTTCCCGCTAAGGAACTTACATATTCCAAGTGCCCGCTAGTTAACCTAGATAGTCCAAGTGCCCGCTAGTTAACCAGGATCGTCCAAGTGCCCGCTAGTTAACCAGGATCGTCCAAGTGCCCTCTAGTTAACTTACATAGTCCAAGTGCCTGCTAGTTAACCTACATAGACCAAGGGCCCGCTAGGTAACCTAGATAGTACAAGTGCCCGCTAGTTAACCTACATAGTCCAAGTGCCCACTAGGTAACCTAGACAGGGCAAGTGACCACTAGGTTAACTACATAGTCCAATTGCCCGTTCGTTAACCTACATAGTCCAAGTGCCCGCTAGGTAACGTAGATAGCCCAATTGCCCGCTAGGGAACGTACATAGTCCAAGTGCCCGCTAGGTAACCTAGATAGTCCAAGTGCCCGCCAGTTAACCTACATAGTCCAAGTGCCTGATAGGTAAACTACATAGTCCAAGTGCCCACTAGGTAACCTAGACAGTCGAATTGCCCACTAGTTAACCTAGACAGTCCAAGTAACCGCTAGGGAACCTACATAGTCCATGTGCTCGCTAGGCAACCTACATAGTCCAAGTGCCCGTTAGTTAAGCTAGAGAGTCAAAGTGCCTGCTAGGTAACCTAGATAGTCCAAGTGCCCGCTAGGTAACCTACATAGTGCAAGTGTCCGCTAGTTAAACTACATAGTCCAAAGGCCCGCTAGTTAACCTAGATAGTCCAAGTGCCTGCTAGGTAACCTACATAGTGCAAGTGTCCGCTAGTTAACCTACGTAATCCAAGGAACCGCTAGTTAACCTAGATCGTCCAATTGTCCACTAGTTAACCTACATAGTCCAAGTGCCCTATATGGAACCTAGATAGTCCAAGTGCATGCTAGGGAACCTACATAGTCCAATTGCCCGCTCTGGAACATACATAGTCCAAGTGCCTGTTAGTTAACCTAGATAATGAAAGTGCCCTTTAGTTAACCTACATAGTCCAAGTGCCCGCTAGATAACCTACATAGTCCAAGTGCCCGCTAGGTAACCTATATAGTCCAAATGCCCGCTAGGGAACCTACATAGTCCAAGTGCCTGCTAGGTAAACTACATAGTCCAATTGCCCACTAGGTAACCTACACAGTCCAATTGCCCACTAGTTAACCTAGACAGTCCAAGTAACCGCTAGGGAACCTACATAGTCCAAGTTCCCGCTAGGGAACTTACATATTCCAAGTGCCCGCTAGTTAACCTAGATAGTCCAAGTGCCCGCTATTTAACCAGGATCGTCCAAGTGCCCTCTAGTTAACTTACATAGTCTAAGGGCCTGCTAGTTAACCTACATAGACCAAGGGCCCGCTAGTTAACCTAGATAGTCAAGTGCCCGCTAGTTAACCTACATATTCCAAGTGCCCACTAGGTAACCTAGACAGGCCAAGTGACCACTAGGTTACCTACATAGTCCAAGTGCCCGTTCGTTAACCTACATAGTCCAAGTGCCCGCTAGGTAACGTAGATAGCCCAATTGCCCGCTAGGGAACGTACATAGTCCAAGTGCCCGCTAGGTAACCTAGATAGTCCAAATGCCCGCTAGTTAACCTACATAGTCCAAGTGCCTGATAGGTAAACTACATAGTCCAAGTGCCCACTAGGTAACCTAGACAGTCTAATTGCCAACTAGTTAACCTAGACAGTCCAAGTGCCCACTTGGTAACCTATATAGTCCAAGTGCTCGCTAGGCAACCTACATAGTCCAAAAGCCCATTAGTTAACCTAGAATCAAAGTGCCTGCTAGGTAACCTAGATAGTCCAAGTGCCCGTTAGGTAACCTTGATAGTCCAATTGCGCGTTAGCTAACCTAGATAATCCAAGTGTCCGCTAGGTAACCTACATAGTCCATGTGACCGCTAGGTAACCTACATAGTCCAAGTGCCCGATAGTTAACCTAGATAGTCCAAGTGCCCGCTAGTAAACCTAGATAGTCCAAGGGCCCGCTAGTTAACCTAAATCGTCCAAGTGTCCGCTACGTAACCTACATCGTCCAAGTGCCTGCTAGGTAACCTAGGTAGTCCAAGTGCCTGTTAGCTAACCTACATAGTCCAAGTGCCCGTTCGTTAATCTAGATAGTCCAAGTGCCCCCTATGTCACCTAGACAGTCCAAGTGCCCGCTAGGTTACCTACATAGTCCAAGTGTCCGTTCGTTAACCTAGATAGTCCAAGTGCCCGTTTGGTAACCTACATAGTCCAAGTGCCCATTCGTAACCAGGATAGTCCAAGTGCCCGCTAGATAACCAACATAGTCAAAGTGCGCGATAGGTAACCTACATAGTCCACGTGCCTTCTAGGGATTCTACATAGTCCACGTGACCGCTAGGGAACCTACATAGTCCAAGTGCCCGTTAGGGAACCTACATAGTCCAAGTGCTCGCTAGGTAACCTACATACTCCAAATGCCCGCAAGGAAACCTACATAGTCCATGTGACCGCTAGGTAACCTACATAGTCCAAGTGCCCAATAGTTAACCTAGATAGTCCAAGTGCCCGCTAGTAAACCTAGATAGTCCAATGGCCCGCTAGTTAACCTATATAGTCCAAGTGCCCGCTAGTTAACCTAAATCGTCCAAGTGTCCGCTAGGTAACCTACATCGTCCAAGTGTCTGCTAGTTAACCTACATAGTCCAAGTGCCTGATAGGTAAACTACATAGTCCAAGTGCCCACTAGGTAACCTAGACAGTCCAATTGCCCACTAGTTAACCTAGACAGTCCAAGTAACTGCTAGGGAACCTACATAGTCCAAGTGCTCGCTAGGCATCCTACATAATCCAAGTGCCCGTTCGTTAACCTAGAAGTCCAAGTGCCCGCTAGGTAACCTCATCAGTCCAAGTGCCCACCAGGTTACCTGAATTGTCCAAGTTCCCGTTAGGTAACCTAGATAGTCCAAGATCCTGTTAACTAACCTAGATAGTCCAAGTGCCCGCTAGGTAACCTACATAGTCCAAAAGCCCGCTCGTTAACCTAGTTCGTCCAAGTGTCTGCTAGTTAACCTACATAGTAAAAGTGCCCGCAAGTTAACCTAGATAGTCCAGGTGCCCCTTAGCTAACCTAGATAGTCCAAGTGCCCGCTAGGTAACCTACATAGTCCAAGTGCCCGTTAGTTAACCTAGATAGTCCAAGTGCCCGCTAGGTAACCTAGACAGACCTAGTTCCCGCTAGGTTACCTACATAGTCCAAGGGACCGCTAGTTAACCTACATAGTCCAAGGGCCCGCTATGTAACCTAGATAGTTCAAGTGCCCGCTAGTAAACCTAGATCGTCCAAGTGTCCGTTAGTTAACCTAAATAGTCCAAGAGCCCTCTAGGTAACTTATATAGTCCAAGTGCCCGTTAGGTAACCTAGATAGTCCAAGGGCCCGCTAGGTAACCTACATAGTCTAATTGCCCGATAGGGAACCTACATAGTCCATGTGCCTGCTAGTTAACATAGATAGTCCAAGTGCCCGCTAGGAAACGTACATAGTCCATGTGCCCGCTAGGTAACCTAGATAGTCCAAGTGCCTGCTAGTTAACCTACATAGTCCAAGTGCCCGCGAGGTAACCTACATAGTCCAAATGCCCGCTAGTAACCTACATACTCCAAGTGCAAGAAGGGAACCTACATAATCCAAGTGCCCGCTAGGGAACCTACATAGTCGAAATGCCCGTTAGGTAACCTAGATAGTCCAAATGCCCACTAGGGTACCCACATAGTCCAAGGGCCCGCTAGTAAATCTACATAGTGTAAGGGCCTGCTAGTTAACCTAGATCGTCCAAGTGTCCGCTAGTTAACCTACATAGTCCAAGTGTCCGCTAGTTAACCTACATAGTCCAAGAGCCCTCTAGGTAACTTATATAGTCCAAGTGCCCCTTAGGTAACCTACATAGTCCGAGGGCCCGCTAGGTAACCTACATAGTCCAAGTGCCCGCTAGGGAACCTACATAGTCCAAGTGCCCGCTATGTGACCCACATAGTCTAATTGCCCGATAGGGAACCTACATAGTCCATGTGCCTCCTAGTTAACATAGATAGTCCAAGTGCCCGCTAGGAAACGTACATAGTCCATGTGCCCGCTAGGGAACATAGATAGTTCAAGTGCCCGCTTGTTAACCTACATAGTCAAAGTGCCCGATAGGGAGCCTAGATAGTCCAAGTGCCCGCTAGGTAACCTACAAGTCCAAGTGCCCGTTAGCTAACCTAGATAGTCCAAGGGCCAACTAGTTAACCTCCATGGTTCAAGTGCCCGCAGGGTAACCTAACTAATCCAAGTGCCCGCTAGTTAACCTATATAGTCCAAGTGCCCGCTAGTTAAACTAGATGGTGCAAGTGCCCGCTAGTTAACCTACATAGTCCAAGTGCCCTCTAGTTAACCTACATAGTACAAGTGCCCGTAAGCTCACCTAGATAGTCCAAGGTCCCGCTAGTTGACCTACATAGTCCAAGTGCCCGCTAGGTAACCTAGATAGTCCAAGTGCCACTAGGTAACCTAGATAGTCCTATTGCCCGTTAGGTAACATAGATAGTCCAAGTGCCCACTAGGGGATATACATAGTCCAAGTGTCATCTAGGTAACCTAGATAGTCCAAGTGCCCGCTAGGGTGTGTACATTGTCCAAGTGCCCGCTAGGTAACCTAGATAGTCCAAGTGCCCGCTAGGTAACCTACATAGTCCAAGGGCCCGCTAGTTAACCTACATAGTCCAAGTGCCCGATAGGGAACCAATTTAGTCCAAGTGTCCGCTAAGGGACGTACATACTACAAGTGCCCGCTAGGGAACGTACATAGTCCAAGTGCCCGTTAGGGAACCTAGATAGTCCAAGTGCCCGCTAGGTAACCTACATAGTTCAAGTGCCCGCTAAGTAACTTAGATAATCCAATTGCCCGTTAGCTAACCTAGATAGTCCAAGTGCCCGCTAGGCAACCTACATAGTCCAAGTGCCCGTTCGTTAACATACAAGTCCAAGTGCGCGCTAGGTAACCTAGACTGTCCAAGTGCCCACAAGTTTACCTGCATAGTCCAAGTGCCCGTTAGGTAACCTAGATAGTCCAAGTGCCCGCTAGGTAACCTACATAATCCAACTGCCCGCTAGGTAACCTAGATACTCCAAGTGCCCGTTAGCTAACCTAGATAGTCCTTGTGCCCGCTAGGTAATCTACATAGTCAAAATGCCCGCTAGGTAACCTAGATAGTCCAAGTACCTGTTAGCTAACCTAGATAGTCCAAGTGCCCGCTAGGTAACCTATATAGCCCAAGGGCCCACTCATTAACCTAGTTCATCCAAGTGTCCGCTAGTTAACCTACATAGTCCAAGTGCCCGCTAGGTAACCAAGATAGTCAAAGTGCCCGCTCGTTAACCTAGTTCGTCCAAGTGTCCGCTAGTTAACCTACATAGTCCAAGTGTCCGCTAGGTAACCAAGATAGTCAAAGTGCCCGCAAGGTACCCTACATAGTCCTAGTGCCCGAAGTTAACCAACATAGTCCAAGTGCCCGATACGGAAACTACATAGTCCAAGTGCCCGTTAGGTAACCTACATAGTCCAAATGCCCGCTAGTAACCAACATAGTCCAAAGACCTGATAGGGAACCTACATAATCCAAGTGCCCGCTAGGGAACTTACATAGTCCAAGTGCCCGTTAGTTAACCTAGATAGTGCAAGTACCAGCTAGGTAACGTAGATAGTTCAAGTGCACGCTAGGTAACCTAGATAGTCCAAGTGCCCGCTAGGGCACCTACATAGTCCAAGTACCCACTAAATGACCTTCATAGTCCAAGTGACCATTAGCTAACCTAGATAATCTAAGGGCCCACTAGTTAACTTACATAATCCAAGTGCCCGTTAGCTAACCTAGATAGTCCAAGAGCCCGCTAGTTGACCTACATAGTCCAAGTGCCCGCCAAGTAACCTAGATAGACCAAGTGCCCGCTAGTTAACCTAGATAGTCCTAGTGCCCGTTAGTTAACCTAGATAGTCCAAGTGCCCACTAGGGGACGCACATAGACCAAGTGCCCGCTAGGTAACCTAGATAGTCCAAGTGCCCACTAGTTAACCTATATAGTCAAAGTGCCCGATAGGGAGCCTAGATAGTCCAAGTGCCCGCTAGGGAACCTGCATCTTCCAAGTGCCCGCTAGGTAACCTAGATAGTCCAAGTGCCCGCTAGTTAATCTAGATCATCCAAGTGCCCGCTAGTTAACCTACATAGTCCAAAAGCCCGCTAGTTAACCTACATAGTCCAAGAACCCGCTAGTTATCCTAGATTGTCTAAGTGCCCGCTAGTTAACCTACATAGTCCAAGGGCCCGCTGGTTAGCCTAGATATTCCATGTGCCCGCTAGTTAACCTAGATCGTCCAAGTGTACGCTAGTTAACCTACATAGTCCAAGTGCCCGTTAGGTAGCCTAGATACTCCAAGTGACCGCTAGGTAACCTACATAGTCCTATTGCCCGCTAGGTAACCTAGATAGTCCATGTTCCTGTTAGCTAACCTAGATAGTCCAAGTGCCCGCTAGTTAACCTACATAGTCCAAGGGCCCCATAGTTAACCTAGATATTCCAAGTGCCTGCTAGTTAACCTAGATCGTCCATGTGTCCGCTAGTTAACCTACATAGTCCAAGTGCCCGTTAGGTAGCCTAGATAGTCCAAGTGACCGCTAGGAAACCTACATAGTCCTAGTGCCCGCTAGGTAACCTAGATAGTCCAAGTGTCCGTTACCTAACATAGATCGTCCAAGTGCCCGCTAGGCAACCTACATAGTCCAAGTGCCCGTTCGTTAACCTAGAAGTCCAAGTGCCCGCTAGGTAACCTAGTCAGTCCAAGAGCCCGCCAGGTTACCTGCATAGTCCAAGTGCCCGTTAGGTAACCTAGATAGTCCAAGATCCTGTTAACTAACCTAGATAGTCCAAGTGTCCGCTAGGTAACCTACATAGCCCCAAAGCCCGCCCGTTAACCTAGTTCTTCCAAGTGTCTGCTAGTTAACCTACATAGTAAAAGTGCCCGCTAGTTAACCTAGATAGTCCAGGTGCCCCTTAGCTAACCTAGATAGTCCAAGTGCCCGCTAGGTAACCTACATAGTCCAAGTGCCCGATAGGGAACCTACATAATCCAAGTGCCCGCAAGGCAACCTACATAGTCCAACTGCCCGTTAGTTAACCTAGATAGTCCAAGTGCCCGCTGGGTAACCCACATAGTCCAAGGGCACGTTCGTTAACCTAGATAGTCCAAGTGCCCGCTAGGGAACCTTCATAGTCCGAGTGACTGCTAGTAAACCTACATAGTCCAAGTGCCCTTTAGGGAACCTATATAGTCAAAGTGCCCGCTAGGGAACCTAGATAGTCCAAGGGCCCGCTAGTTAACCTACATTGTCCAAGTCCCTGATAGGGAACCTACATAGTCCAAGTATCCGCTAGGTAACCTACATAGTCCAAATGCCCGCTAGTAACGTACATAGACCAAGTGCCCGTTAGGTAACCTAGATTGTCCAAGTGCCCGCTAGGGTATGTACATAGACCAAGTGCCCGCTAGGTAACCTAGATTGTCCAAGTACCCGCTAGTTAACCTACATAGTCCAAGTGCCCGCTAGGGAGCCTAGATAGTCCAAGTGCCCGCTAGGAAACCTGCATCGTTCAAGTGCCCGCAAGGAACCTAGATAGTCCAAGTGCCCGCTAGTTAACCTAGATAGTCCAAGTGCCTGCTAGTTAATCTAGATCGTCCAAGTGCCCGCTAGTTAACCTACATAGTCCAAGGTCCCACTAGTTAACATACATAGTCCAAGAACCCGCTAGTTAACCTAGATTATCTAAGTGCCCGCTAGTTAACCTACATAGTCCAAGGGCCCCCTAGGTAACCCAGATAGTCCAAGTGCCCGCTAGGTAACCTACATGGTCCAAATGCCCGCTAGTTAACCTACTTAGTCCAAGTGCCCGCTAGGGAACCTACATAATCCAAGTGCCCGCTAGGGAACCTACATAGTCCAAGTGCCCGTTAGGTAACCTAGATAGTCCAAATGCCCGCTAGGGAACCCACATAGTCCAAGTGCCCGCTCTGGAACCTACATAGTCCAAGTGACTGCTAGGGAACCTACAGAGTCTAAGTGCCCACTCTGGAACGTACATAGTCCAAGTGCCCGCTATGGAATCTACATAGTCCAAGGGCCGGCTAGTTAACCTACATAGTCCAAGTACCCGCTAGTTAACCTAGATCGTCCAAGTGCCCACTAGGTAACCTACATAATCCAAGGGCCCTCTAGTTAACCTACATCGTCCAAGGGCCCCCTAGTTAACCTAGATAGTCCAAGTGCCCGCTAGTTAACCTACATAGTCCAAGTGCCCGTGAGGTAACCTAGACATTTCAAGTGACCACTAGGTCACCTACATAGTCCAAGTGCCCGTTCTTTAACCTACATAGTCCAAGTGCCCTCTAGGTAACCTAGATAGTCCAAGTGCTCGCTAGTTAACCTAGATAGTCCAAGTGCCCGCTAGTTAACCTAGATAGACCAAGTGCCCGCAAGGGAACCTATCTTGTCCAAGTACCCACTAGGAAACATACATAGTCCAAGTGCCCGCTAGGTAACGTACATAGTCCAAGTGCCCGCTAGGTAACCTAGATAGTCCAAGGGCCTGCTAGGGAACATACATAGTCCAAGTGCCAGCTAGGTAACCTAGATAGTCCAAGTGCCCACTAGTTAGCCTACATAGTCCAGGTTCCCCCTAGGTAACCTAGATAGTCCAAGGGCCCGCTCGGTAACCTACATTGTCCTAGTGCCCCCTAGTTAAACTACATTCTCCAAGTGCCCGATAGGGAACCTACATAGTCCAAGTGCCCGCTAGGTAACCTACATGGTCCAAATGCCCGCTAGTTAACCTACATAGTCCAAGTGCCCGCTAGGGAACCTACATAGTCCAAGTGCCCGTTAGGTAACCTAGATAGTCCAAATGCCCGTTAGGGAACCCACATAGTCCAAGTGCTGGCTAGGGAACTTACATAGTCCAAGTTCCCGATAGGGAACTTACATAATCCAAGTGCCCGCTAGTTGACCTACATAGTCCAAGTGCCCGATACTTAACCTACATAGTCCAAGTGCCCGATAGGGAACCTACATAATCCAAGTGCCCGCTAGGGAACCTACATAGTCCAAGTGCCCGTAAGTTAACCTAGATAGTCCAAGTGCCCGCTAGGTAACCTAGATAGTCCAACAGCCCGGTAGGTAACCTACATACTCCAAGTACCCGCTTGGTAATGTAGATAGTTCAAGTGCCTGCAAGGTAACCTAGATAGTCCAAGTGCCCGCTAGGTAACCTGCAAAGTCTAAGTGCCCGCTAAGTAATTTATATAGTCCAAATGACCGCTAGGGAGCCTTCATAGTCCTAGTGCCCCCTAGTTAACCTACATTTTCCAAGTGCCCGATAGGGAACCTACATAGTCCAAGTGCCCGCTAGGTAACCTACATAGTCCAAAAGCCCTCTAATTAACCTACATAGTCCAAGTGCCCGCTAGTTAACCTAGATAGACCAAGTGCCCGCTAGGGAACCTATCTTGTCCAAGTACCCACTAGGAAACATACATAGTCCAAGTGCCCGCTAGGTAACGTACATAGTCCAAGTGCCCGCTAGGTAACCTAGATAGTCCAAGGGCCTGCTAGGGAACATACATAGTCCAAGTGCCAGCTAGGTAACCTAGATAGTCCAAGTGCCCACTAGTTAGCCTACATAGTCCAGGTTTCCCCTAGGTAACCTAGATAGTCCAAGGGCCCGCTCGGTAACCTACATTGTCCTAGTGCCCCCTAGTTAAACTATATTCTCCAAGTGCCCGATAGGGAACCTACATAGTCCAAGTGCCCGCTAGTTAACCTAGATCGTCCAAGTGCCCACTAGGTAACCTACATAATCCAAGGGCCCGCTAGTTAACCTACATATTCCAAGGGCCCGCTAGTTAACCTACATCGTCCAAG
Source organism: Tenrec ecaudatus (assembly GCF_050624435.1). Lineage (NCBI taxonomy): Eukaryota > Metazoa > Chordata > Mammalia > Afrosoricida > Tenrecidae > Tenrec > Tenrec ecaudatus. The sequence goes on from NW_027459240.1 coordinate 69,040, forward strand.
GGCCCCCTAGTTAACCTAGATAGTCCAAGTGCCCGCTAGTTAACCTACATAGTCCCTGTGCCCGTGAGGTAACCTAGACATTTCAAGTGACCACTAGGTCACCTACATAGTCCAAGTGCCCGTTCTTTAACCTACATAGTCCAAGTGCCCTCTAGGTAACCTAGATAGTCCAAGTGCTCGCTAGTTAACCTAGATAGTCCAAGTGCCCGCTAGTTAACCTAGATAGACCAAGTGCCCGCTAGGGAACCTATCTTGTCCAAGTACCCACTAGGAAACATACATAGTCCAAGTGCCCGCTAGGTAACGTACATAGTCCAAGTGCCCGCTAGGTAACCTAGATAGTCCAAGGGCCTGCTAGGGAACATACATAGTCCAAGTGCCAGCTAGGTAACCTAGATAGTCCAAGTGCCCACTAGTTAGCCTACATAGTCCAGGTTCCCCCTAGGTAACCTAGATAGTCCAAGGGCCCGCTCGGTAACCTACATTGTCCTAGTGCCCCCTAGTTAAACTACATTCTCCAAGTGCCCGATAGGGAACCTACATAGTCCAAGTGCCCGCTAGGTAACCTACATGGTCCAAATGCCCGCTAGTTAACCTACATAGTCCAAGTGCCCGCTAGGGAACCTACATAGTCCAAGTGCCCGTTAGGTAACCTAGATAGTCCAAATGCCCGTTAGGGAACCCACATAGTCCAAGTGCTGGCTAGGGAACTTACATAGTCCAAGTTCCCGATAGGGAACTTACATAATCCAAGTGCCCGCTAGTTGACCTACATAGTCCAAGTGCCCGATACTTAACCTACATAGTCCAAGTGCCCGATAGGGAACCTACATAATCCAAGTGCCCGCTAGGGAACCTACATAGTCCAAGTGCCCGTAAGTTAACCTAGATAGTCCAAGTGCCCGCTAGGTAACCTAGATAGTCCAACAGCCCGGTAGGTAACCTACATACTCCAAGTACCCGCTAGGTAACGTAGATAGTTCAAGTGCCTGCTAGGTAACCTAGATAGTCCAAGTGCCCGCTAGGTAACCTACAAAGTCTAAGTGCCCGCTAAGTAATTTATATAGTCCAAATGACCGCTAGGGAGCCTTCATAGTCCTAGTGCCCCCTAGTTAACCTACATTTTCCAAGTGCCCGATAGGGAACCTACATAGTCCAAGTGCCCGCTAGGTAACCTACATAGTCCAAAAGCCCTCTAATTAACCTACATAGTCCAAGTGCCCGCTAGTTAACCTAGATAGACCAAGTGCCCGCTAGGGAACCTATCTTGTCCAAGTACCCACTAGGAAACATACATAGTCCAAGTGCCCGCTAGGTAACGTACATAGTCCAAGTGCCCGCTAGGTAACCTAGATAGTCCAAGGGCCTGCTAGGGAACATACATAGTCCAAGTGCCAGCTAGGTAACCTAGATAGTCCAAGTGCCCACTAGTTAGCCTACATAGTCCAGGTTTCCCCTAGGTAACCTAGATAGTCCAAGGGCCCGCTCGGTAACCTACATTGTCCTAGTGCCCCCTAGTTAAACTATATTCTCCAAGTGCCCGATAGGGAACCTACATAGTCCAAGTGCCCGCTAGTTAACCTAGATCGTCCAAGTGCCCACTAGGTAACCTACATAATCCAAGGGCCCGCTAGTTAACCTACATATTCCAAGGGCCCGCTAGTTAACCTACATCGTCCAAGGGCCCCCTAGTTAACCTAGATAGTCCAAGTGCCCGCTAGTTAACCTACATAGTCCCTGTGCCCGTGAGGTAACCTAGACATTTCAAGTGACCACTAGGTCACCTACATAGTCCAAGTGCCCGTTCTTTAACCTACATAGTCCAAGTGCCCTCTAGGTAACCTAGATAGTCCAAGTGCTCGCTAGTTAACCTAGATAGTCCAAGTGCCCGCTAGTTAACCTAGATAGACCAAGTGCCCGCTAGGGAACCTATCTTGTCCAAGTACCCACTAGGAAACATACATAGTCCAAGTGCCCGCTAGGTAACGTACATAGTCCAAGTGCCCGCTAGGTAACCTAGATAGTCCAAGGGCCTGCTAGGGAACATACATAGTCCAAGTGCCAGCTAGGTAACCTAGATAGTCCAAGTGCCCACTAGTTAGCCTACATAGTCCAGGTTCCCCCTAGGTAACCTAGATAGTCCAAGGGCCCGCTCGGTAACCTACATTGTCCTAGTGCCCCCTAGTTAAACTACATTCTCCAAGTGCCCGATAGGGAACCTACATAGTCCAAGTGCCCGCTAGGTAACCTACATGGTCCAAATGCCCGCTAGTTAACCTACATAGTCCAAGTGCCCGCTAGGGAACCTACATAGTCCAAGTGCCCGTTAGGTAACCTAGATAGTCCAAATGCCCGTTAGGGAACCCACATAGTCCAAGTGCTGGCTAGGGAACTTACATAGTCCAAGTTCCCGATAGGGAACTTACATAATCCAAGTGCCCGCTAGTTGACCTACATAGTCCAAGTGCCCGATACTTAACCTACATAGTCCAAGTGCCCGATAGGGAACCTACATAATCCAAGTGCCCGCTAGGGAACCTACATAGTCCAAGTGCCCGTAAGTTAACCTAGATAGTCCAAGTGCCCGCTAGGTAACCTAGATAGTCCAACAGCCCGGTAGGTAACCTACATACTCCAAGTACCCGCTAGGTAACGTAGATAGTTCAAGTGCCTGCTAGGTAACCTAGATAGTCCAAGTGCCCGCTAGGTAACCTACAAAGTCTAAGTGCCCGCTAAGTAATTTATATAGTCCAAATGACCGCTAGGGAGCCTTCATAGTCCTAGTGCCCCCTAGTTAACCTACATTTTCCAAGTGCCCGATAGGGAACCTACATAGTCCAAGTGCCCGCTAGGTAACCTACATAGTCCAAAAGCCCTCTAATTAACCTACATAGTCCAAGTGCCCAATAGGAACCTACATAATCCATGTGCCCGCTAGTTGACCTACATAGTCCAAGTGCCCGCTAGGTAACCTAGATAATCCTAGTGCCCGCTATCGAACCTTCATAGTCCTAGTGCCAGCTAGGTAACCTAGATAGTACAAGTGCCCGCTAGTTAATCTAGATCGTCCTAGTGCCCGTTAGTTAACCTAGAGTGTCCAAGTGCCCACTAGGGGACGTACTTAGTCCAAGTGCCTGTTAGTTAACCTAGATAGTCCAAGTGCCCGCTAGTTAACATTGATCATCCAAGTGCCCGCTAGTTAACTGAGATAGTCCAAGGGCACGCTAGTTAACCTACATAGTCCAAGGGCCCGCTAGTTAACCTACGTAGTCCTAGGTCCGCTAGTTAACCTAGATAGTCCAAGTGCTCGCTAGTTAACCTACATAGTACAAGGGCCCGCTAATTGACCTAGATAGTCCAAGTGCCCGCTAGTTAACCTAGATAGTCCAAGTGCCCGCTAGGTAACCTAAGTAGTCCAAATGTCCGATACGGATGCTACATACTCCAAGTGCCCGCTAGGTAACCTATATAGTCCAACTGCCCGTTAGTTAACCTAGATAGTCCAAGTGCCCGCTAGGAAACCCACATAGTCCATGGCCCGCTAGGTAACCTAGATAGTCCCAGTGCCCGCTATGCAACCAAGATAGTCAAAGTGCCCGTTAGGTAACCTAGATAGTCCAAGTGCCCGCTAGGTAACTTACATTGTCCAAGTTCCGGCTAGGTAACCTAGGTACTCAAAGTGCCCGTTACCTAACCTAAATAGTCCAAGTACCCGCTAAGCAACCTACATAGTCCAAGTGCCCGTTCGTTAACCTAGAAGTTCAAGTGCCCGCTAGGCAACCTAGACAGTCCAAGTGCCCGCTAGGTTACCTGCATATTCCAAGTGCCCGTTCGTTAACCTAGATAGTCGAAGTGCCCACTAGGTAACCTACATAGTCCAAGTGCCCGCTAGGTAACCTATATAGTCCAAGTGCCCGCTGGTTAACCTACATAGTCCAAGGGCTCACTTGTTAACTTTGAAAGTCCAAGTGCCCGCTAGTTAACCTAGATCGTCCAAGTGCCCGGTAGTTAACTTACATAGTTCAAGTGTCCGTAGGGAACATACAGAGTCCAAGTGCCCGCGAGGGAACCTACATATTCCAAGTGCCCGCTAGGCAATCTACATATTCCAAGGGCCCGCTAGTTAATGTAGATAGTCCAAGGGCCCGCTAGTTAACCTACATAATCCAAATACCCGCTAGTTAACCTAGATCGTCCAAGTGTCCGCTAATTAACCTACATAATACAAGTGCCCGCTAGGGAACCTAGATAGTCCAAGTGCCCGCTCTGGAACCTACATAGTCCAAGTGACTGCTAGGGAACCTACAGAGTCTAAGTGCCCGCTCTGGAACGTACATAGTCCAAGTGCCCGCTATGGAATCTACATAGTCCAAGGGCCCGCTAGTTAACCTACATAGTCCAAGTACGCGCTAGTTAACCTAGATCATCCAAGTGCCCACTTGGTAACCTACATAATCCAAGGGCCCTCTAGTTAACCTACATCGTCCAAGGGCCCCCTAGTTAACCTAGATAGTCCAAGTGCCCGCTAGTTAACCTACATAGTCCAAGTGCCCGTGAGGTAACCTAGACATTTCAAGTGACCACTAGGTCACCTACATAGTCCAAGTGCCCGTTCTTTAACCTACATAGTCCAAGTGCCCTCTAGGTAACCTAGATAGTCCAAGTGCTCGCTAGTTAACCTAGATAGTCCAAGTGCCCACTAGTTAACCTAGATAGACCAAGTGCCCGCTAGGGAACCTATCTTGTCCAAGTACCCACTAGGAAACATACATAGTCCAAGTGCCCGCTAGGTAACGTACATAGTCCAAGTGCCCGCTAGGTAACCTAGATAGTCCAAGGGCCTGCTAGGGAACATACATAGTCCAAGTGCCAGCTAGGTAACCTAGATAGTCCAAGTGCCCACTAGTTAGCCTACATAGTCCAGGTTCCCCCTAGGTAACCTAGATAGTCCAAGGGCCCGCTCGGTAACCTACATTGTCCTAGTGCCCCCTAGTTAAACTACATTCTCCAAGTGCCCGATAGGGAACCTACATAGTCCAAGTGCCCGCTAGGTAACCTACATGGTCCAAATGCCCGCTAGTTAACCTACATAGTCCAAGTGCCCGCTAGGGAACCTACATAGTCCAAGTGCCCGTTAGGTAACCTAGATAGTCCAAATGCCCGTTAGGGAACCCACATAGTCCAAGTGCTGGCTAGGGAACTTACATAGTCCAAGTTCCCGATAGGGAACTTACATAATCCAAGTGCCCGCTAGTTGACCTACATAGTCCAAGTGCCCGATACTTAACCTACATAGTCCAAGTGCCCGATAGGGAACCTACATAATCCAAGTGCCCGCTAGGGAACCTACATAGTCCAAGTGCCCGTAAGTTAACCTAGATAGTCCAAGTGCCCGCTAGGTAACCTAGATAGTCCAACAGCCCGGTAGGTAACCTACATACTCCAAGTACCCGCTAGGTAACGTAGATAGTTCAAGTGCCTGCTAGGTAACCTAGATAGTCCAAGTGCCCGCTAGGTAACCAACAAAGTCTAAGTGCCCGCTAAGTAATTTATATAGTCCAAATGACCGCTAGGGAGCCTTCATAGTCCAAATGCCCGCTAGGTAACCTAGATAGTCTAAGGGCCCGCTAGGTACCCTACATAGTCCTAGTGCCCCCTAGTTAACCTACATTTTCCAAGTGCCCGATAGGGAACCTACATAGTCCAAGTGCCCGCTAGGTAACCTACATAGTCCAAAAGCCCTCTAATTAACCTACATAGTCCAAGTGCCCAATAGGGAACCTACATAATCCATGTGCCCGCTAGTTGACCTACATAGTCCAAGTGCCCGTTAGGTAACCTAGATAATCCTAGTGCCCGCTATCGAACCTTCATAGTCCTAGTGCCAGCTAGGTAACCTAGATAGTACAAGTGCCCGCTAGTTAACCTAGATCGTCCTAGTGCCCGTTAGTTAACCTAGAGTGTCCAAGTGCCCACTAGGGGACGTACTTAGTCCAAGTGCCTGTTAGTTAACCTAGATAGTCCAAGTGCCCGCTAGTTAACATTGAACATCCAAGTGCCCGCTAGTTAACCAAGATAGTCCAAGTGCACGCTAGTTAACCTACATAGTCCAAGGGCCCGCTAGTTAACCTACGTAGTCCTAGGTCCGCTAGTTAACCTAGATAGTCCAAGTGCTCGCTAGTTAACCTACATAGTACAAGGGCCCGCTAATTGACCTAGATAGTCCAAGTACCCGCTAGTTAACCTAGATAGTCCAACTGCCCGCTAGGCAACCTAGATAGTCCAAGTGCCCGCTAAGGAACCTAAATAGTCCAAGTGCACGCGAGCTAACCTAGATAGTCCAAGTGCCCGTTATTTAACCTAGATAGTCCAAGTGCCTGCTAGGTAACCTACATAGTGCAAGTGTCCGCTAGTTAACCTACATATTCCAAGTGCCCGCTAGTTAACATAGATAGTCCAAGTGCCGGCTAGGGATCGTACATAGTACAAGTGCCCGCTAGGGAACCTCAATAGTCCAAGTCCCTGTTACCTAACCTAGATAGTCCAAGTGGCGGCTAAATAACCTACATAGTCCAAGTGCCCCCTAGGTAACCTATATATTCCAAGTGCCCGCTAGGTAACCTAGATAGTCCAAGGGCCCGCTAGTTAACCTATATAGTCCAAGGGCTAACTTGTTAACTTTGATAGTCCAAGTGCCCGCTAGTTAACCTAGATCGTCCAAGTGCCCGCTAGTTAACCTAGATTGTCCAAGTGCCCGCTAGTTGACCTACATAGTCCAAGGGCCCACTAGTTAACCTAGATAGTCCAAGTGTCCTCTAGTTAAACTACATAATCCAAGTGCCCTCTAGTTAACCTATATACCAAGTGCCCGCTACGTATCCTAGATAGTCCAAGGGCATGCTAGTTAACCTACATAGTCCAAGTGCCAGCTAGGCAACCTAGATAGTCCAAGTGCCCGCTAAGGAACCTACATAGTCCAAGTGCACGCGAGTTAACCTAGATAATCCAAGTGCCCGCTATTTAACCTAGATAGTCCAAGTGCCTGCTAGTTAACCTACATAGTGCAAGTGTCTGCTAGTTAACCTACATATTCCAAGTGCCCGCTAGTTAACATAGATAGTCCAAGTGCCGGCTAGGGATCGTACATAGTCCAAGTGCCCGCTAGTTAACCTAGATAGTTCAAGTACCCGCTAGGTAACCTAGATAGTCCGAGGGCCCCCTACTTAACCTACATAGTCCAAGTGCCCGCTAGGTAACCTAGATAGTCCAAGTGCCTTTTCGGTAACCTAGATAGTCCAAGTGCCCTTTAGGGAACCTAGATAGTCTAAGGGCCCGCAAGTTAACCTACATACTCCATGGGCCCGCTAGTTAACCTACATATTCCAAGTGCCCGCTAGTTAACCTACATAATCTAAGTGCCCGTTAGCTAACCTAGATAGTCCAAGGGCCCACTAGTTGACCTACATAGTCCAAGGGCCAGCTCAGTATCCTAGATAGTACAAGTGCCCGCTAGGGAACCTCAATAGTCCAAGTGCCTGTTAGCTAACCTAGATAGTCCACGTGGAGGCTAGGTAACCTACATAGTCCATGTGCCCGATAGGGAACCTACATAATCCAAGTGCCCGCTAGGGAACCTACATAGTCCAAGTGCCTGCTAGACAACCTACATAATCCAAGTGCCCGTTAGTTAACCTAGATAGTCAAAGTGCCTGCTAGTTAACCCAGATAGTCCAAGTGCTCGCTAGGTAACCTACATAGTCTAAGTGCCCGCTTGGTAACCTAAATAGTCCAAATGAAAGCTAGGGAAACTACATAGTGCAAGTGCCCGCTAGTTAACCTAGATAGTCCCAGTGCCCGCTATGCAACCTAGATAGTCAAAGTGCCCGTTGGGTAACCTAGATAGTCCAAGTGCCTGCTAGGTAACTTACATTGTCCAAGTTCCGGCTAGGTAACCTAGATACTCAAAGTGCCCGTTACCTAACCTAAATAGTCCAAGACCCGCTAAGCAACCTACATAGTCCAAGTGCCCGTTCGTTAACCTAGAAGTTCAAGTGCCCGCTAGGTAACCTAGACAGTCCAAGTGCCCGCTAGGTTACCTGCATATTCCAAGTGCCCGTTCGTTAACCTAGATAGTCGAAGTGCCCACTAGGTAACCTACATAGTCCAAGTGCCCGCTAGGTAACCTATATAGTCCAAGGGCTCACTTGTTAACTTTGATAGTCCAAGAGCCCGCTAGTTAACCTAGATCGTCCAAGTGCCCGCTAGTTAACCTAGATCGTCCAAGTGCCCGGTAGTTAACTTACTTAGTTCAAGTGTCCGTAGGGAACATACAGAGTCCAAGTGCCCGCTAGGGAACCTACATATTCCAAGTGCCCCCTAGGCAATCTACATATTCCAAGCGCCCGCTAGTTAATGTAGATAGTCCAAGGGCCCGCTAGTTAACCTACATAATCCAAGTACCCGCTAGTTAACCTAGATCGTCCAAGTGTCCGCTAATTAACCTACATAATACAAGTGCCCGCTAGGGAACCTAGATAGTCCAAGTGCCCGCTCTGGAACCTACATAGTCCAAGTGACTGCTAGGGAACCTACAGAGTCTAAGTGCCCGCTCTGGAACGTACATAGTCCAAGTGCCCGCTATGGAATCTACATAGTCCAAGGGCCCGCTAGTTAACCTACATAGTCCAAGTACCCGCTAGTTAACCTAGATCGTCCAAGTGCCCACTAGGTAGCCTACATAATCCAAGGGCCCTCTAGTTAACCTACATCGTCCAAGTGCCCCCTAGTTAACCTAGATAATCCAAGTGCCCGCTAGTTAACCTACATAGTCCAAGTGCCCGTGAGGTAACCTAGACATTTCAAGTGACCTCTAGGTCACCTACATAGTCCAAGTGCCCGTTCTTTAACCTACATAGTCCAAGTGCCCTCTAGGTAACCTAGATAGTCCAAGTGCTCCCTAGTTAACCTAGATAGTCCAAGTGCCCGCTAGTTAACCTAGATAGACCAAGTGCCCGCTAGGGAACCTATCTTGTCCAAGTACCCACTAGGAAACATACATAGTCCAAGTGCCCGCTAGGTAACGTACATAGTCCAAGTGCCCGCTAGGTAACCTAGATAGTCCAAGGGCCTGCTAGGGAACATACATAGTCCAAGTGCCAGCTAGGTAACCTAGATAGTCCAAGTGCCCACTAGTTAGCCTACATAGTCCAGGTTCCCCCTAGGTAACCTAGATAGTCCAAGGGCCCGCTCGGTAACCTACATTGTCCTAGTGCCCCCTAGTTAAACTACATTCTCCAAGTGCCCGCTAGGGAACCTACATAGTCCAAGTGCCCGTTAGGTAACCTAGATAGTCCAAATGCCCTTTAGGGAACCCACATAGTCCAAGTGCTGGCTAGGGAACTTACATAGTCCAAGTTCCCGATAGGGAACTTACATAATCCAAGTGCCCGCTAGTTGACCTACATAGTCCAAGTGCCCGATACTTAACCTACATAGTCCAAGTGCCCGATAGGGAACCTACATAATCCAAGTGCCCGCTAGGGAACCTACATAGTCCAAGTGCCCGTTAGTTAACCTAGAGTGTCCAAGTGCCCACTAGGGGACGTACTTAGTCCAAGTGCCTGTTAGTTAACCTAGATAGTCCAAGTGCCCGCTAGTTAACATTGATCATCCAAGTGCCCGCTAGTTAACCGAGATAGTCCAAGTGCACGCTAGTTAACCTACATAGTCCAAGGGCCTGCTAGTTAACCTACGTAGTCCTAGGTCCGCTAGTTAACCTAGATAGTCCAAGTGCTCGCTAGTTAACCTACATAGTACAAGGGCCCGCTAATTGACCTAGATAGTCCACGTACCCGCTAGTTAACCTAGATAGTCCAAGTGTCCTTTAGGGAACCTAGATAGTCCAAGGGCCCGCTAGTTAACCTTCATAGTCCAAGTGCCCGCTAGGCAACCTAGATAGTCCAAGTGCCCGCTAAGGAACCTAAATAGTCCAAGTGCACGCGAGTTAACCTAGATAGTCCAAGTGCCCGCTATTTAACCTAGATAGTCCAAGTGCCTGCTAGGTAACCTACATAGTGCAAGTGTCCGCTAGTTAACCTACATATTCCAAGTGCCCGCTAGTTAACATAGATAGTCCAAGTGCCGGCTAGGGATCGTAAATAGTACAAGTGCCCGCTAGGGAACCTCAATAGTCCAAGTCCCTGTTAGCTAACCTAGATAGTCCAAGTGGCGGCTAAATAACCTACATAGTCCAAGTGCCCCCTAGGTAACCTATATTCCAAGTGCCCGCTAGGTAACCTAGATAGTCCAAGGGCCCGCTAGTTAACCTACATAGTCCAAGGGCTAACTTGTTAACTTTGATAGTCCAAGTGCCCGCTAGTTAACCTAGATCGTCCAAGTGCCCGCTAGTTAACCTAGATTGTCCAAGTGCCCGCTAGTTGACCTACATAATCCAAGGGCCCACTAGTTAACCTAGATAGTCCAAGTGTCCTCTAGTTAACCTACATAATCCAAGTGTCCTCTAGTTAACCTATATACCAAGTGCCCGCTACGTATCCTAGATAGTCCAAGGGCATGCTAGTTAACCTACATAGTCCAAGTGCCAGCTAGGCAACCTAGATAGTCCAAGTGCCCGCTAAGGAACCTACATAGTCCAAGTGCACGCGAGTTAACCTAGATAGTCCAAGTGCCCGCTATTTAACCTAGATAGTGCAAGTGCCTGCTAGTTAACCTACATAGTGCAAGTGTCTGCTAGTTAACCTACATATTCCAAGTGCCCGCTAGTTAACATAGATAGTCCAAGTGCCGGCTAGGGATCGTACATAGTCCAAGTGCCCGTTAGTTAACCTAGATAGTTCAAGTACCCGCTAGGTAACCTAGATAGTCTGAGGGCCCCCTAGTTAGCCTACATAGTCCAAGTGCCCGCAAGGTAACCTAGATAGTCCAAGTGCCTTTTCGGTAACCTAGATAGTCCAAGTGCCCTATAGGGAACCTAGATAGTCTAAGGGCCCGCAAGTTAACCTACATACTCCATGGGCCCGCTAGTTAACCTACATATTCCAAGTGCCCGCTAGTTAACCTACATAATCTAAGTGCCCGTTAGCTAACCTAGATAGTCCAAGGGCCCGCTAGTTGACCTACATAGTCCAAGGGCCAGCTCAGTATCCTAGATAGTACAAGTGCCCGCTAGGGAACCTCAATAGTCCAAGTGCCTGTTAGCTAACCTAGATAGTCCACGTGGCGGCTAGGTAACCTACATAGTCCATGTGCCCGATAGGGAACCTACATAATCCAAGTGCCCGCTAGGGAACCTACATAGTCCAAGTGCCTGCTAGACAACCTACATAATCCAAGTGCCCGTTAGTTAACCTAGATAGTCAAAGTGCCTGCTAGTTAACCCAGATAGTCCAAGTGCTCGCTAGGTAACCTACATAGTCTAAGTGCCCGCTTGGTAACCTAAATAGTCCAAATGAAAGCTAGGGAAACTACATAGTCCAAGTGCCCGCTAGTTAACCTAGATAGTCCAAGTGCCTGCTAGTAAACCTACATAATCCATGGGCCCGCTAGTTAACCTACATAGTGCAAGGACCCCCTAGTTAGCCTAGATCGTGCAAGTGTCCGCTAATTAACCTACATAGTCCAAGTGCCCGCTAGGGATCCTTCATAATCCAACTGCCTGTTAGGTAACCTAGAGAGTCCAAGTGCCCGCTAGTTAACCTAGATAGTCCTAGTGCCCGTTTGTTAACCTAGATAGTCCAAGTGCCCACTAGGGGCCGTACATAGTCCAAGTGCCTGCTACGCAACCTAGATAGTCCAAGTGCCCACTAGGTAACCTAGATAGTCCAAGTGCCCGTTACCTAACCTAGATAATCCAAGTGCCCGCTAGGCAACCTACAGAGTCCAAGTGCCTGTTCATAACCTAGAAGTCCAAGAGCCCGCTATGTAACCTAGACAGTCCAAGTGCCCGCTATGTAACCTAGACAGTACAAGTGCCCGCTAGGTTACCTGCATAGTCCAAGTGCCCGTTCGTTAACATAGATAGTCCAAGTGCCCGCTAGGGAACCGATATAGTCCAAGTGCTATCTAGGTAACCTAGATAGTCCAAGGGCCCACTAGTTAACCTACATAGTCCAAGGGCTCGCTTGTTAACTTTGATAGTGCAAGTGCCCCTTAGTTAACCTAGATCGTTCAAGTGCCCGCTAGTTAACCTAGATCGTCCAAGTACTGGCTAGTTAACCTACATAGTCCAAGGGTCCACTAGCTAACCTAGATTGTCCAAGTATCCTCTAGTTAACCTACATAGTCCAAGTGCCTGCTAGGTAACCTACATAGTGCAAGTGTCTGCTAGGTAAACTACATAGTCCAAGTGCCCGCTAGTTAATATAGATAGTCCAAGTGCCCGCTAGGGAAGGTACATAGTCCAAGTGCCCGCTAGGTAACCTAGAGAGTGCAAGTGCCCGCTAGTTAACCTACATATTCCATGTGCCCACTATTTAACCTACATAATCTAAGTGCCAGCTAGGTAACCTAGATAGTACAAGTGCCTGCTAGGTAACCTACATAGTGCAAGTGTCCGCTAGTTAACCTACATAGTCCAAGTGCCCGCTAGTTAACATAGATAGTCCAAGTACCCGCTACTTAACCTAGATCGTCTAAGTGCCCGCTAGGTAACCTACATAATCCAAGGGCCCGCTAGTTAACCTACATAGTCCAAGGGCCCGCTAGGTAACCTACAAATTCTAAGGGCCCGCTAGTTAACCTACATAGTCCAAGGGCCCGCTAGGTAACCTACAAATTCTAAGGGCCCGCTAGGTTATCTATATAGTCCAAATGACCCCTAGGGAACCTACATAGTCCAAGTGCCCGCTCTGTAACCTAGATAATCCATTTGCCCGCTAGTTAACCTATATAGTCCAAGTGCCCGCTAGTTAACCTAGATCGTCCAAGTGCCCGCTAGTTAACCAACAGTGTCAATGGCCCGCTAGTTAACCTACATAGTGCAAGAGCCCGCTAGTTAGCCTAGATCGTGCAAGTGTCCGCTAGTTAACCTACATAGTTCAAGTGCCAGTTAGCTAACCTAGATGTTCCAAGGACCCGCTAGTTGACCTATATAGTCCAAGTGCCCGTTGGGTAACCTAGATAATCCAAGTGCCCGCTAGGTAACCTTCATAGTCCAAGTGCCAGCTAGGTAACCTAGATAGTCCAAGTGCCCGCAGGTTAATCTAGATAGTCCTATTGCCCGTTAGTTAACCTAGAGTGTCCAAGTGACCACTAGGGGACGTACTTAGTCCAAGTGCCCGTTAGCTAACCTAGATAGTCCAAGTGCCCGCTAGTTAACAGTGATCATCCAAGTGCCCGCTAGGGAAACTACATAGTCCAAGTGCCTGCTAGTTAACCTAGATAGTCCAAGTGCCCTCTAGTTAACCTAGATCGTCCAAGTGCCCGCTAGTTAACCTAGATAGTCCAAGTGCCCCCTAGGTAACCTAAGTAGTCCAAATGTCCAATAGGGATCCTACATAGTCCAAGTGCCCCCTAGGTAACCTACATAGACCAAGTGCGCGTTCGTTAACCTAGATAGTCCTAGTGCCCGCTAAGTAACCTACTGTCCAAGTGCCCGCTAGGTTACCTACATAGTCCAAGTGCCCGTTCGTTAACCTAGATAGTCCAAGTGCCCGCTAGGAAACCTACATTGTCCAAGGGCCCACTAGGTAACCTAGATAGTCCAAGTGTCCGCTAGATAACCTAGAGTCCAAGTGCTCGCTAGCTAACCTACATAGTCCAAGTGCCCGCTATGTAACCTAGATAATCAAAGTGCCCGTTAGGGAACCTAGATAGTCCAAGTGCCCGCTAGGTAACTTACATTGTCCATGTTCCGGCTAGGTAACCTAGATACACAAAGTGACTGTTACCTAACCTAGATAGTCCAAGTGCCCGCTAAGCAACCTACATAGTCCAAGTGCCCGTTCGTTAACCTAGAAGTCCAAGTGCCCGCTAGGTAACCTAGACAGTCCAAGTGCCCGCTAGGTTACCTGCATATTCCAAGTGCCCGTTCGTTAACCTAGATAGTCCAAGTGCCCACTAGGTAACCTACATAGTCCAAGTGCCCTCTAGGTAACCTATATAGTCCAAGTGCCCGCTAGGTAACCTAGATAGTCCAAGGGCCCGCTAGTTAACCTACATAGTCCAAGGGCTCACTTTTTAAATTTGATAGTCCAAGTGCCCGCTAGTTAACCTAGATTGTCCAAGTGCCCGCTAGTTAACCTACATAGTCCATGGGCCCACTAGTTAACCTAGATAGTCCAAGTGTCCTCTAGTTAACCTACATAGTCCAAGTGCCCGCTACTTAACCTATATACCAAGTGCCCGCTAGGTAACCTAGATAGTCCAAGTGCCCGTTCGGTAACCTAGATAGTCCAAGTGCCCTTTAGGGAACCTAGATAGTCCAAGGGCCCGCTAGTTAACCTACATTTTCCAAGTGCCCGCTAGGCATCCTAGATAGTCCAAGTGCCTGCTAAGGAACCTAAATAGTCCAAGTGCACGCTAGTTAACCTAGATAGTCCAAGTGCCTGCTAGGTAACCTACATAGTGCAAGTGTCCACTAGTTAACCTACATATTCCAAGTGCCCGCTAGTTAACATAGATAGTCCAAGTGCCCGCTAGGGAACGAACATAATGCAAGTGCCCGCTAGGTAACCTAGATAGTTCAATTACCCGCTAGGTAACCTAGATCGTCCAAGGGCTTCCCAGTTAGCCTACATAGTCCAAGTGCCCGCTACGTAACCTAGATAGTCAAAGTGCCCGTTCGGTCACCTAGATAGTCCAAGTGCCCTTTAGGGAACCTAGGTAGTCCAAGGGCCCGCTAGTAAACCTACATAGTCCATGGGCCTGCTAGTTATCCTACATAGTGCAAGTGTCCGCTACTTAACCTACATATTCCAAGTGCCCGCTATTTAACCTACATAATCTATGTGCCAGCTAGTTAACCTAGATCGTGCAAGTGTCCGCTAGTTAGCCTTTATAGTCCAAGTGCCCGCTAGTTAACCTATATACCAAGTGCCCGCTACATAACCTAGATAGTCCAAGGGCACGCTAGTTCACCTACATAGTACAAGTGCCCGCTAGGCAACCTAGATAGTCCAAGTGCCCACTAAGGAACCTACATAGTCCAAGTGCACGCTACTTAACCTAGATAGTCCAAGTGCCCGCTATTTAACCTTGATAGTCCAAGTGACTGCTAGGTAACCTACATAGTTCAAGTGTCCCCTAGTTAACCTAGATAGTTCAAGTACCCGCTAGGTAACCTAGATAGTCCAAGTGCCTTTTCGGTAACCTAGATAGTCTAAGTGCCCTTTAGGGAACCTAGATAGTCCAAGGGCCCGCGAGTAAACCTACATAGTCCATGGGCCCGCTAGTTAACCTACATATTCCAAGTGCCCGCTAGTTAATATAGATAGTCCAAGTGCCGGCTAGGGAACGTACATAGTCCAAGTGCCGGCTAGGGAACGTACATAGTCCAAGTGCCGGCTAGTTAACCTAGATAGTTCAAGTACCCGCTAGGTAACCTAGATAGTCCAAGTGCCTTTTCGGTAACCTAGATAGTCCAAGTGCCCTTTAAGGAACCTAGATAGTCCAAGGGCCCGCAAATAAACCTACATAGTCCATGGGCCCGCTAGTTAACCTACATATTCCAAGTTCCAGCTAGTTAACCTACATAATCTATGTGCCAGCTAGTTAAACTAGATCGTGCAAGTGTCCGCTAGTTAGCCTATATAGTCCAAGTGCCCGCTAGTTAACCTATATACCAAGTGCCCGCTACATAACCTAGATAGTCCAAGGGCACGCTAGTTCACCTACATAGTACAAGTGCCCGCTAGGCAACCTAGATAGTCCAAGTGCCCACTAAGGAACCTACATAGTCCAAGTGCACGCTACTTAACCTAGATAGTCCAAGTGCCCGCTATTTAACCTTGATAGTCCAAGTGACTGCTAGGTAACCTACATAGTTCAAGTGTCCCCTAGTTAACCTAGATAGTTCAAGTACCCGCTAGGTAACCTAGATAGTCCAAGTGCCTTTTCGGTAACCTAGATAGTCTAAGTGCCCTTTAGGGAACCTAGATAGTCCTAGGGCCCGCAAGTAAACCTACATAGTCCATGGACCCGCTAGTTAACCTACATATTCCAAGTGCCCGCTAGTTAATATAGATAGTCCAAGTGCCGGCTAGGGAACGTACATAGTCCAAGTGCCGGCTAGGGAACGTACATAGTCCAAGTGCCGGCTAGTTAACCTAGATAGTTCAAGTACCCGCTAGGTAACCTAGATAGTCCAAGTGCCTTTTCGGTAACCTAGATAGTCCAAGTGCCCTTTAAGGAACCTAGATAGTCCAAGGGCCCGCAAATAAACCTACATAGTCCATGGGCCCGCTAGTTAACCTACATATTCCAAGTTCCAGCTAGTTAACCTACATAATCTAAGTGCCCGTTAGCTAACCTAGATAGTCCAAGGGCCCGCTAGTTGACCTACATAGTCCAAGGGCCAGCTACGTATCCTAGATAGTACAAGTGCCCGCTAGGGAACCTCAATAGTCCAAGTCCCTGTTAGCTAACCTAGATAGTCCAAGTGGCGGCTAAGTAACCTACATAGTCCAAGTGCCCTCTAGGTAACCTATATATTCCAAGTGCCCGCTAGGTAACCTAGATAGTCCAAGGGCCCGCTAGTTAACCTACATAGTCCAAGGGCTAACTTGTTAACTTTGATAGTCCAAGTGCCCGCTAGTTAACCTAGATCGTCCAAGTGCCCGCTAGTTAACCTAGATTGTCCAAGTGCCCGCTAGTTAACCTACATAGTCCAAGGGCCCACTAGTTAACCTAGATAGTCCAAGTGTCCTCTAGTTAACCTACATAGTCCAAGTGCCCGCTAGTTAACCTATATACCAAGTGCCCGCTACGTATCCTAGATAGTCCAAGGGCATGCTAGTTAACCTACATAGTCCAAGTGCCTGCTAGGTAACCTACATAGTGCAAGTGTCCGCTAGTTAACCTACATATTCCAAGTGCCCGCTAGTTAACATAGATAGTCCAAGTGCCGGCTAGGGATCGTACATAGTACAAGTGCCCTCTAGGGAACCTCAATAGTCCAAGTCCCTGTTAGCTAACCTAGATAGTCCAAGTGGCGGCTAATTAACCTACATAGTCCAAGTGCCCTCTAGGTAACCTATATATTCCAAGTGCCCGCTAGGTAACCTAGATAGTCCAAGGGCCCGCTAGTTAACCTACATAGTCCAAGGGCTTACTTGTTAACTTTGATAGTCCAAGTGCCCGCTAGTTAAACTAGATCGTCCAAGTGCCCGCTAGTTAACCTAGATTGTCCAAGTGCCCGCTAGTTAACCTACATAGTCCAAGGGCCCATTAGTTAACCTAGATAGTCCAAGTGTCCTCTAGTTAACCTACATAGTCCAAGTGCCCGCTAGTTAACCTATATACCAAGTTCACGCTACGTATCCTAGATAGTCCAAGGGCACGCTAGTTAACCTACATAGTCCAAGTGCCCGCTAGGCAACCTAGATAGTCCAAGTGCCCGCTAAGGTACCTACATAGTCCAATTGCACGCGAGTTAACCTAGATAGTCCAAGTGCCCGCTATTTAACCTAGATAGTCCAAGTGCCTGCTAGGTAACCTACATAGTGCAAGTGTCCGCTAGTTAACCTACATATTCCAAGTGCCCGCTAGTTAACATAGATAGTCCAAGGTCCGGCTAGGGAACGTACATAGTCCAAGTGCCCGCCAGTAAACCTAGATCGTCCAAGTGCCCGCTAGTTAACCTAGATTGTCCAAGTGTCCTCTAGTTAACCTACATAGTCCATGGGCCCGCTAGTTAACCTACATATTCCAAGTGCCCGCTAGTTAACCTACATAATCTAAGTGCCCGTTAGCTAACCTAGATTGTCCAAGGGCCCGCTAGTTGACCTACATAGTCCAAGGGAAAGCTAGGTATCCTAGATAGTACAAGTGCCCGCTAGGGAACCTCAATAGTCCAAGTGCCTGTTAGCTAACCTAGATAGTCCACGTGGCGGCTAAGTAACCTACATAGTCCAAGAGCCCGATAGGGAACCTACATAATCCAAGTGCCCGCTAGGGAACCTACATAGATCAATTGACTGCTAGGCAACCTACATAGTCCAAGTGCCGCTAGGGAACATATATAGTCCAAGTGCCCGCTAGTTAACCTTCATAGTCCAAGTGCCCGATAGGGAACCTACATAATCCAAGTGCCCGCTAGGGAACCTACATAGTCCAAGTGCCCGCTAGGCAACCTACATAGTCCAAGTGCCCGTTAGTTAACCTAGATAGTCCAAATGCCCGCTAGGGAAACTACATAGTACAAGTGCCCGCTAGTTAACCTAGATAGTCCAAGTGCCTGTAGTAAACCTACATAATCCATGGGCCCGCTAGTTAACCTAGATAGTCCAAGTGCCCACTAGGGACCCTACATAGTCCAAGTGCCCGCTTGGTAACCTAGATAGTCCAAGTGCCCGCTAGGGATCCTTCATAATCAAGTGCCTGCTAGGCAACCTAGATAGTCCAAGTTCCCGCTAGGTAACCTAGATAGTCCAATAGCCCGCTATGTAACCTAGACAGTCCAAGTGCCCACTAGATAACCTAGACAGTCCAAGTGCCCGCTAGGGGACCTATATAGTCCAAGTGCTATCTAGGTAACCTAGATAGTCCAAGGGCCAGCTAGTTAACCTACATAGTCCAAGGGCTCGCTTGTTAACTTTGATAGTCCAAGTGCCCCTTAGTTAACCTAGATCGTTCAAGTGCCCGCTAGTTAACCTAGATCGTACAAGTACTGGCTAGTTAACCTACATAGTCCAAGGGCCCACTAGTTAACCTAGATTGTCCAAGTGTCCTCTAGTTAACCTACATAGTCCAAGTGCCCGCTAGGTAACCTACATAGTGCAAGTGTCTGCTAGGTAAACTACATAGTCCAAGTGCCCGCTAGTTAACATAGATAGTCCAAGTGCCCGCTAGGGAAGGTACATAGTCCAAGTGCCCGCTAGGTAACCTAGAGAGTGAAAGTGCCCGCTAGTTAACCTACATAGTCCAAGGGCCTGCTAGTTAACCTACATAGTCCAAGTGCCAGTATTTAACTTACATAGTTCAAGTGTCCGTAGGGAACATACATAGTCCAAGTGCCCGCTTATTAACATAGATAGTCCAAGTGCCCGCTAGGGAAGGTACATAGTCCAAGTGCCCGCTAGGTAACCTAGAGAGTGAAAGTGCCCGCTAGTTAACCTACATAGTCCAAGGGCCTGCTAGTTAACCTACATAGTCCAAGTGCCAGTAGTTAACTTACATAGTTCAAGTGTCCGTAGGGAACATACATAGTCCAAGTGCCAGCGAGGGAACATACATAGTCCAAGTGCCCGCTAGGGAACCTACGTAGTCCACGTGCCCGCTAGGGAATCTACATAGTCCAAGGTCCCACTAGTTAACGTAGATAGTCCAAGTGCTGCTAGTAAATCTACATAGTCCAAGGGCCCGCTAGTTAACCTACATAATCCAAGTACTCGCTAGTTAACCTAGATCGTCCAAGTGTCCGCTAGTTAACCTACATAGTCCAAGTGCCCGCAAGGGAACCTAGATAGTCCAATTGCCCGCTCTGGAACCTACGTAGTCCAAGTGCCTGCTAGGGAACCTACATAGTCGAAGTACCCGCTCTGGAACATACATAGTCCAAGTGCCCGCTAGGGAATCTACATAGTCCAAGGGCCCGCTAGTTAACGTAGATAGTCCAAGTGCCGCTAGTAAATCTACATAGTCAAAGGGCCCACTAGTTAACCTACATAGTCCAAGTTCCCGCTAGTTAACCTAGATCGTCCAAGTGCACGCTAGTTAACCTACATTGTCCAAGGGCCCGCTAGTTAACCTACATAGTCCAAGGGCCCGCTAGTTAACCTACATAGTCCAAGTACACGCTAGTTAACCTAGATCGTCCAAATGCACGCTAGTTAACCTACATAGTCAAAGGGCCCGCTAGTTAACCTACATAGTCCAAGTACCCGCTAGTTAACCTAGATCGTCCAAGTGCACGCTAGTTAACCTACATAGTCCAAGGGCCCGCTAGTTAACCTGCATAGTCCAAGGGCCCGCTAGTTAACCTACATAGTCCAAGTACACGCTAGTTAACCTAGATCGTCCAAGTGCACGCTAGTTAACCTACATAGTCCAAGGGCCCGCTAGTTAACCTACATCGTCCAAGGGCCGCTAGTTAACCTACATAGTCCAAGTGTCCGCTAGTTAACATAGATAGTCCAAGTGCCCGCTAAGGAAGGTACATAGTCCAAGTGCCCGCTAGGTAACCTAGAGAGTGCAAGTGCCCGCTAGTTAACCTACATAGTCCAAGTGCCTGCTAGGTAACCTAGATAGTCCAAGGGCCTGCTAGTTAACCTACATAGTCCAAGTGCCCGGTAGTTAACTTACATAGTTCAAGTGTCCGTAGTGAATATACATAGTCCAAGTGCCCGCTAGGGAACATACTTAGTCCATGTGCCCGCTAGGGAACCTACGTAGTCCAAGTGCCCGCTAGGGAATCTACATAGTCCAAGGGCCCGCTAGTTAACGTAGATAATCCAAGTGCTGCTAGTAAATCTACATAGTCCAAGGGCCAGCTAGTTAACCTACATAATCCAAGTACCAGCTAGTTAACCTAGATCGTCCAAGTGTCCGCTAGTTAACGTACATAGTCCAAGTGCCCGCAAGGGAACCTAGATAGTCCAAGGTCCCGCTCTGGAACATACATAGTACAAGTGCCCGCTAGGGAATCTACATAGTCCAAGGGCACGCTAGTTAACGTAGATAGTCCACGTGCCGCTAGTTAATCTACATAGTCCAAGGGCCCACTAGTTAACCTACATAGTCCAAGTACACGCTAGTTAACCTAGATCGTCCAAGTGCACGCTAGTTAACCTACATAGTCCAAGGGCCCGCTAGCCAACCTACATAGTCCAAGGGCCCGCTAGTTAACCTACATAGTCCAAGTACCCCCTAGTTAACCTAGATCGTCCAAGCGCATGCTAGTTAACCTACATAGTCCAAGGGCCCGCTAGTTAACCTACATAGTCCAAGTGCCCGCTAGGTAACCTAGACAGTTGAATAACCACTAGGTTACTTACATAGTCCAAGTGCCTGTTCTTTAACCTACATAGTCTAAGTGCCCGCTAGGTAACCTTTATAGTCCAAATGCCCGCTAGGGACCCTCATAGTCCATGTGCCCGCTAGTTATCCTAGATAGTCCAAGTGCTCGCTAGTTAACCTAGATACTCCAAGTGCCCGCTAGTTAACCTAGATAGACCAAGTGCCCGCTAGGGAACCTACCTAGTCCAAGTGCGCGATAGGGAACTTACATAGTCCAAGGGCCCGCTAGGGAAACTACATAGTCCAAGTGCCTGTTAGTTAACCTAGATAGTCCAAGTGCCCGCTAGGTAACCTAGATAGTCCAACAGCCCGCTAGGTAACCTACATACTCCAAGAACCCGTTAGTTAACCTAGATAGTTCAAGTGCCAGCTAGGTAACCTAGATAGTCCATGTGCCGCTAGGTAACCTGCAAATTCAAAGTGCCCACTAGGTTATCTATATAGTCCAAATGCCCACTAGGGTATCTACATAGTCCAAGGGCCCTCTAGTTAACGTAGATAGTCCAAGTGCTGCTAGTTATTCTACATAGTTCAAGGGCCCACTAGTTAACCTACATAGTCCAAGTACCCGCTAAGAAACCTAGATAGTCCAAGTGCCCATTACCTAACCTAGATAGTCCACGTGCCCTCTAGTTAACCTAGATCGTCCAAGTGCCCGCTAAGAAACATAGATAGTACAAGTGCCCGTTACCTAACCTAGAAGTCCAAGTGCCCGCTAGGTAACCTAGACTCTCCAAGGTCCCGCTAGGTTACCTACATAGTCCAAATGCCCGTTTGGTAACCTAGATAGTGCAAGTGCCCGGTAGTTAACCTACATAGTCCAAGTGCCCGGTAGTTAACTTACATAGTTCATGTGTCCGTAGGGAACATACAGAGTCCAAGTGCCCGCTAGGGAACCTACAGAGTCCAAGTGCCCGCTAGTTAATCTACATAGTTCAAGGACCCGCTAGTTAACCTACATAATCCAAGTACCCGCTAGTGAACCTAGATCGTCCAACTGTCTGCTAATTAACCTACATAGTACACGTGCCCGCTAGGGAACCTAGATAGTATAAGTGCCCACTCTGAAACCTACATAGTCCAAGTGACTGCTAGGGAACCAACATAGTCCAAGTACCCGCTCTGGAACATACATAGTCCAAGTGCCCGCTAGGGAATCTACATAGTCCAAGGGCCCGCTAGTTAACGTAGATAGTCCAAGTGCCGCTAGTAATCTACATAGTCCAAGGGCGCGCTAGTTAACCTACATAGTCCAAGTACCCGCTAGTTAACCTAGATCGTCCAAGTGACCACTAGGTAACCTACATAGTCCAAGGGCCCGCTAGTTAACCTACATCTTCCAAGAGCCCGCAAGTTAACCTAGATAGTCCAAGTGCCCGCTAGTTAACCTACATAGTCCAAGTGCCCGCTAGGTAACCTAGACATTTCAAGTGACCACTAGGTTACCTACATAGTCCAAGTGCCCTTTCGTTAACCTACATAGTCCAATTGCCCGCTAGGTAACCAATATAGTCCAAATGCCCGCTAGGGGCCCTAATAGTCCATAAGCCCGCTAGTTAACCTAGATAGTCCAAGTGCTGGCTAGTTAACCTAGATAGACCAAGTGCCCGATAGGAAACGTACATAGTCCGAGTGCCCGCTAGGTAACGTACATAGTCAAAGTGCCCGCTAGGTAAGGTAGATAGTCCAAGTGCCCGCTAAGGAACGTACATAGTCCAAGTGCCCGTTAGGTAACCTAGATAGTCCAAATGCCCGATAGGAAACCACATAGTCCAAGTGCACTCTAGGGAACTTACATAGTCCGAGGGCCCGCTAGGGAACCTACATAGTCCAAGTGGCCGCTAGGTAACCTACATAGTCCAAATGCCCTCTAGTTATTCTACATAGTCCAAGTGCCCGATAGGGAACCTACATAATCCAAGTGCCCGCTAGGGTACGTACATAGTCCAAGTGCCTGCTAGGTAACCTAGATAGTCCAAGTGCCCACTAGTTAACCTACATAGTCTAGGTTCCCCCTAGGTAACCTAGATAGTCCAAGGGCCCGCTAGGTAACCTACATAGTCCTAGTGCCCCCTAGTTAACCTACATTTTCCAAGTGCCCGGTAGGGAACCTACATAGTCCAAGTGTCCGCTAGGTAACCTACATAGTCCAAATGCCGGCTAGTTAACCTACATAGTCCAAGTGCCCCATAGGGAACCTACATAATCAAAGTGCCCGCTAGGGAACGTACATAGTTCAAGTGTCCGTTAGGTAACCTAGAAAGTCCAAATGCCCGCCAGGAAACCCACATAGTCCAAGTGCCCTCTAGGGAACTTACATAGTCCAAGGGCCCGCTAGGGAACCTACAAATCCAAGTGCCCGTTACTTAAGCTAGATAGTCCAAGTGCCCGCTTGGTAACCTAGATAGTCCAACAGCCCGGTAGGTAACCTACATGCTCCAAGTACCCGCTAGGTAACGTAGATAGTTCAAGTGCCAGCTAGGTAACCTAGATAGTCCAAGTGCCCGCTAGGTAACCTACAAAGTCTAAGTGCCTGCTAGGTAATCTATATAGTCCAAATGACCCCTAGGGAGCCTACATAGTCCAAATGCTCGCTAGGTAACCTAGATAGTCTAATGGCCCGCTAGGTAACTTACATAATCCTAGTGCCTTCTAGTTAACCTACATTTTCCAAGTGCCCGATAGGGAACCTACATAGTCCAAGTGCCCGCTAGGTAACCTACATAGTCCAAATGACCTCTAGTTATTCTACATAGTCCAAGTGCCCAATAGGGAACCTACATAATCCAAGTGCCCGCTAGGGAACGTACATAGTCCAAGTGCCCGTTAGGTAACCTAGAAAGTCCAAATGCCCGCCAGGCAACCCACATAGTCCAAGTGCCCGCTAGGGAACTTACATAGGCCAAGGGCCCGCTAGGGAACCTACACTGTCCAAGTGCCCGTTAGTTAACCTAGATAGTCCAAGTGCCCGCTTGGTAACCTAGATAGTCCAACAGCCCGCTAGGTAACCTACATACTCCAACATCCCGCTATAACGTAGATAGTTCAAGTGCCAGCTAGGTAACCTAGATAGTCCATGTGCCGCTAGGTAACCTACAAAGTCAAAGTGCCTGCTAGGTTATATATATAGTCCAAATGCCCGCTAGGGTATCTACATAGTCCAAGGGCCCGCTAGTTAACGTAGATAGTCCAAGTGCCGCTAGTTATTCTACATAGTTCAAGGGCCCACTAGTTACCCTAAATAGTCCAAGTACCCGATAAGAAACCTAGATAGTCCAAGTACACGCTAGTTAACCTAGATCGTCCAAGTGCCCGCTAAGAAACCTAGATAGTCCAAGTGCCCGTTAACTAACCTAGATAGTCCAATTGCCCGCTATGCAACATACATAGTCCAAGTGCCCGTTCGTTAACCTAGAAGTCCAAGTGCCCGATAGGTAACCTAGACTCTCCATGTGCCCGCTAGGTTACCTACATAGTCCAAATGCCCGTTCGGTAACCTAGATAGTGCAAGTGCCCGGTAGTTAACCTACATAGTCCAAGTGCCCGCTAGGTAACCTAGATAGTCCAAGGGCCCGCTAGTTAACCTACATGGTCCAAGTGCCCGGTAGTTAATTTACATAGTTCAAGTGTCCGTAGGGGACATACAGAGTCCAAGTGCCCGCTAGTTAAACTACATAGTTCAAGGGCCCGCTAGTTAACCTACATATACCAAGTACCCGCTAGTTAACCTAGATCGTCCAAGTGTCCGCTAATTAACCTACATAGTACAAGTGCCCGCTAGGGAACCTAGTTAGTCTAAGTGCCCGCTCTGGAACCTACATAGTCCAAATGACTGCTACGGAACCTACATAGTACAAGTGCCCGCTCTGGAACATACATAGTCCAAGTGCCCGCTAGGGAATCTACATAGTCCAAGGCTCGCTAGTTAACCTAGATCGTAGAATTGCCCACTAGGTAACCTATATAGTCCAAGGGCCCGCTAGTTAACCTACATAGTCCAAGTGCCCGCTAGGTAACCTAGACATTTCAAGTGACCACTAGGTTACCTACATAGTCCAAGTGCCCGTTCGTTAACCTACATAGTCCAAGTGCCCGCTAGGTAACCAATATAGTCCAAATGCCCGCTAGGGGCCCAAATAGTCCATATGCCCGCTAGTTAACCTAGATAGTCCAAGTGCTCTCTGGTTAACCTAGATAGACCAAGTGCCCACTAGGGAATCTATCTAGTCCAAGTACCCGCTAGGAAACGTACATAGTCCGAGTGCCCGCTAGGGAACATACATAGTCCAAGTGCCGGTTGGTAACCTAGATAGTCCAAGTGCTAGCTAGTTAACCTACATAGTCCAGGCTCCCCCTAGGTAACCTAGATTGTCCAAGGGCCCGCTAGGTAACCTACATAGTCCTAGTGACCCCTAGTTAACCTACATTCTCCAAAAGCCCGATTGGGAACCTACATAGTGGCCCCTAGTTAACCTACATTCTCCAAGTGCCCAATAGGGATCCTACATAGTCCAAGTGCCCGCTAGGTAACCTACATAGTCCAAATGCCGTCTAGTTAATCTACATAGTCCAAGTGCCCGATAGGGAACCTACATAATCCAAGTGCCCGCTAGGGATCCTAAATAGTCCAAGTGCCCGTTAGGTAACCTAGATAGTCCAAATGCCCGCCAGGAAACCCAAATAGTCCAAGTGCCCACTAGGGAACTTACATAGTCCAAGGGCCCGCTAGGGTTCTACACAGTCCAAGTGCCCGTTAGCTAACCTAGATAGTCCAAGTGCCCGCTTTGTAACCTATATATTCCAACAGCCCGCTAGGTAACCTACATACTGTAAGAACCCGCTATAACGTAGATATTTCAAGTGCCAGCTGGTAACCTAGATAATCCATGTGCCGCTAGGTAACCTACAAAGTCAAAGTGCCCTCTAGGTTATCTATATAGTCCAAATGCCAGCTAGGGAATCTACATAGTCTAAGGGCCCGCTAGTTAACGTAGATAGTCCAAGTGCCGCTAGTTAATCTACATAGTCCAAGGGCCCGCTAGTTAACCTACATTGTCCAAGTACCCGCTAAGAAACCTAGATAGTCCAAGTGCACGCTAGTTAACCTAGATAGTCCAAGTGCCCTCTAGTTAACCTAGATCGTCCAAGTGCCCGCTAAGAAACCTAGATAGTCCAAGTGCCCGTTACCTAACTTAGATAGTCCAATTGCCCGCTATGCAACATACATAGTCCAAGGGCCCGTTCGTTAACCTAGAAGTCCAAGTGCCCGCTAGGTAACCTAGACTCTCCAAGTGCCCGCTAGGTTACCTACATAGTCCAAATGCCCGTTCGGTAACCTACATAGTGCAAGTGCCCGGTAGTTAACTTACATAGTCCAAGTGCCCCCTAGGTAACCTAGATCGTCCAAGTGCCCGCTAAGAAGCCTAGATAGTCCAAGAGCCTGTTACCTAACCTAGATAGTCCAATTGCCCGCTATGCAACATACATAGTCCAAGTGCCCGTTCGTTAACCTAGAAGTCCAAGTGCCCGCTAGGTAACCTAGACTCTCCAAGTGCCCGCTAGGTTACCTACATAGTCCAAATGCCCGTTCGGTAACCTAGATAGTGCAAGTGACCGGTAGTTAACTTACATAGTCCAAGTGCCCGCTAGGTAACCTAGATAGTGCAAGGGCCCGCTAGTTAACCTACATAGTCCAAGTGCCCGGTAGTTAACTTACATAGTTCAAGTGTCCGTAGGGAACATACAGAGTCCAAGTGCCCGCTAGGGAACCTACATATTCCAAGTGCACGTTAGTTAACCTAGATAGTCCAAGTGCCCGCTATTTAACCTAGATAGTCCAAGTGCCTGCTATGTAACCTACATAGTGAAAGTGTCCGCTAGTTAACCTACATATTCCAAGTGCCCCCTAGTTAACATAGATAGTCCAAGTGGCCGCTAGGGAACTTACATAGTCCATTGCCCGCTAGGTAACCTAGATACTGCAATTGCCCGCTACTTAACCTAGATAGTTCAAGTACCCGCTAGGTAAACTAGATCGTCCAAGGGCCCCTCAGTTTTCCTACATAGTCCAAGTGCCCGCTAGGTAACCTTGATAGTCCAAGTGCCCGTTCGGTAACCTAGAGAGTCCAAGTGCCCTTTAGGGAACCTATATAGTCCAAGGGGCCACTAGTAAACCTACATAGTCCATGGGCCCGCTAGTTAACCTTCATAGTGCAAGTGTCCGCTACTTAACCTACATATTCCAAACCCGCTAGTTAACCTACATAATCTAAGTGCCCGTTGGCTAACCTAGATAGTCCAAGGGCCCGCTAGTTGACCTACATAGTCCAAGTTCCCGCTAGGTAACCTAGATAGTCCAAGTGACTGCTAGGTAACCTACATAGTGCAAGTGTCTGCTAGTTAACCTACATATTCCAAGTGCCCGCTAGTTAACATAGACAGTCCAAGTGCCCGCTAGGGAACTTACATAGTCCAAGTGCCCGCTAGGTAACCTAGATACTGAAAGTGCCCGCTAGTTAACCTAGATAGTTCAAGTAACCGCTAGGTAACCTAGATCGTCAAAGGGCCCACAAGTTAGCCTACATAGTCCAAGTGCCCGATAGGAAACCTATATAGTCCAAGTGCCCTTTAGGGAACCTAGATAGTCCAAGGGCCGGCTAGTAAACCTACATAGTCCATGGGCCCGCTAGTTAACCTTCATAGTGCAAGTGTCCGCTACTTAACCTACCTATTCCAAGTTCCCGCTAGATAACCTACATCATCTAAGTGCCCGTTGGCTAACCTAGATAGTCCAAGGGCCCGCTAGTTGACCTACATAGTCCAAGTGCCAGCTAGGTAACCTAGATAGTACAAGTGCCCGCCAGGGAACCTAGATAGTACAAGTGTCTGTTAGCTAACCTAGATAGTCCAAGTGGCGGCTAGGTAACCTACATAGTACAAATGCCCGTTCGTTAACCTAGATAAGACAAGTGCCCACTAGGTAACATAGACAGTCCAAGTGCCCGCTAGTTAACCTACATAGTCCAAGTGCCCGATAGGGAACTACATAATCCAAGTGCCCACTAGGCAACCTACATAGTCCAAGAACCCGTTAGTTAACCTAGATAGTCAAATTGCCGGCTAGGTAACCTAGATAGTCCAAGTGCCCGCTAGGTAACCTACATAGTCCCAGTGCCCGCTAGGTAACCTAAATAGTCCAAATGCCCGCCAGGAAAACTACATAGTCCAAGTGCCCGCTAGTTAACCTAGATAGTCCAAGTGCCTGCTAGTAAACCTACATAATCCTTGGGCCCGCTAGTTAACCTACATAGTGCAAGGGGCCGCTAGTTAACCTACATCGTCCGAGGGCCCGCTAGTTAACCTAGATAGTCCAAGTGCCCGCTAGTTAACCTACATAGTCTAAGTGCCCGCTAGGTAACCTAGATAGTCCAAGTGCCCGTTCGGTAACCTAGATAGTCCAAGAGCCCTTTAGGGAACCTAGATAGTCCAAGGGCCCACTAGTAAACCTACATAGTCCATGGGCCCGCTAGTTAACCTTCATAGTGCAAGTGTCCGCTACTTTACCTACATATTCCAAGTGCCCGCTAGTTAACCTACATAATCTAAGTGCCCGTTGGCTAACCAAGATAGTCCAAGGGCCCGCTAGTTGACATACATAGTCCAAGTGCCCGCTCATTAACCTAGATAGTCCAAGTGATTGCTATGTAACCTACATAGTGCAAGTCTCCGCTAGTTAACCTACATATTCCAAGTGCCCGCTAGTTAACATAGATAGTCCAAGTGCCCGCTAGGGAACGTACATAGTCCAAGTGCCCGCTAGGTAACCTAGATACTGCAAGTTCCCGCTAGTTAACCTAGATATTTCAAGTACCTGCTAGGTAACCTAGATTGTCAAAGGGCCCCCT
The DNA here is from genome assembly GCF_050624435.1 of Tenrec ecaudatus. Taxonomy (NCBI): domain Eukaryota; kingdom Metazoa; phylum Chordata; class Mammalia; order Afrosoricida; family Tenrecidae; genus Tenrec; species Tenrec ecaudatus. The sequence continues at coordinate 98,136 of NW_027459240.1, forward strand.
AATTAGCCTACATAGTACAAGGGCTCGCTTGTTAACTTTGATAGTTCAAGTGCCCCTTAGTTAACCTAGATCGTTCAAGTGCCCGCTAGTTAACCTAGATCGTCCAAGTACTGGCTAGTTAACCTACATACTCCAAGGGCCCACTAGTTAAACTAGATTGTCCAAGTGTCCTCTGGTTAACCTACATAGTCCAAGTGCCCGCGAGGTAACCTACATAGTGCAAGTGTCTGCTAGGTAAACTATATAATCCAAATGCCCGCTAGGGAAGGTACATAGTCCAAGTGCCCGCTAGGGAAGGTACATAGTCCAAGTGCCCGCTAGGTAACCTAGAGAGTGCAAGTGCCCGCTAGTTAACCTACATAGTCCAAGTGCCTGCTAGGTAACCTAGATAGTCCAAGGGCCTGCTAGTTAACCTACATAGTCCAAGTGCCCCTAGGTAACCTACATAGTGCAAGTGTCCGGTAGTTAACCTACATAGTCTAAGCGCCCGCTAGTTAACCTAGATAGTCCAAGTGCCCGCTAGGTAACCTACATAGTGCAAGTGTCCGCTAGTTAACCTAAGTTGTCCAAGGGCCGCTAGTTAACATACATAGTCCAAGTGCCCGGTAGTTAACTTACATAGTTCAAGTGTCCACAGGGAACATACATAGTCAAAGTGCCCGCTAGGGAACATACATAGTCCAAGTGCCCGCTAGGGAACCGACGTAGTCCAAGTGCCCGCTAGGGAATCTACATAGTCCAAGGGCCCACTAGTTAACGTAGATAGTCCAAGTGCTGCTAGTTAATCTACATAGTCCAAGGGCCCGCTAGTTAATCTACATAATCCAAGTACCCGCTAGTTAACCTAGATCGTCCAAGTGTTCGCTAGTTAACCTACATAGTCCAAGTGCCCGCAAGGGAAGCTAGATAGTTCAAGTGCCCGATCTGGAACCTACATAGTCCAAGTGCCTGCTTGGGAACCTACATAGTCGAAGTGCCCGCTCTGGAACATACATAGTCCAAGTGCCCGCTAGGGAATCTACATAGTCCAAGGGCCCTCTAGTTAACGTAGATAGTCCAAGTGCTGCTTGTTAATCTACATAGTCCAAGGGCCCGCTAGTTAACCTACATAGTCCAAGTACCCGCTAGTTAACCTAGATCGTCCTAGTGCACGCTAGTTAACCTACATAGTCCAAGGGCCCGCTAGTTAACCTACATCGTCCAAGGGCCCGCTAGTTAACCTACATAGTCCAAGTGCCCGCTAGGTAACCTAGACAGTTCAAGTGACCACTAGATTACTTACATAGTCCAAGTGCCTGTTCGTTAACCTACATAGACCAAGTGCCCTCTAGGTAACCTATATAGTCCAAATGCCCGCTAGAGACCCTAATAGTCCAAGTGCCCACTAGTTATACTAGATAGTCCAAGTGCTCGCTAGTTAACCTAGATACTCCAAGTGCCCGCTAGGGAACCGACCTAGTCCAAGTGCCCGATAGGGAACTTACATAGTCCAAGGGCCCACTAGGGAACCTACATAGTCCAAGTGCCCGTTAGTTAACCTAGATAGTCCAAGTGCCCGCTAGGTAACCTAGATAGTTCAACAGCCCGCTAGGTAACCTACATACTCCAAGAACCCGTTAGTTAACCTAGATAGTTCAAGTGCCAGCTAGGTAACCTAGATAGTCCATGTGCCGCTAGGTAACCTAAAAAGTCAAAGTGCCCGCTAGGTTATCTATATAGTCCAAATGCCCGCTAGGGTATCTACATAGTCCAAGGGCCCGCTAGTTAACGTAGATAGTCCAAGTGCCGCTAGTTATTCTACATAGATCAAGGGCCCACTAGTTAACCTACATAGTCCAAGTACCCGCTAAGAAACCTAGATAGTCCAAGTGCCCGTTACCTAACCTAGATACTCCAAGTGCCCTCTAGTTAACCTAGATCGTCCAAGTGCCCGCTAAGAAACCTAGATAGTCCAAGTGCCCGTTACCTAACCTAGATAGTCCAATTGCCCGCTATGCAACATACATAGTCCAAGGGCCCGTTCGTTAACCTAAAAGTCCAAGTGCCCGCTAGGTAACCTAGACTCTCCAAGTGCCCGCTAGGTTACCTACATAGTCCAAATGCCCGTTTGGTAACCTAGATAGTGCAAGTGCCCGGTAGTTAACCTACATAGTCCAAGTGCCCACTAGGAAATCTAGATAGTCCAAGGGCCCACTAGTTAACCTAGATAGTCCAAGTGCCCGGTAGTTAACTTACATAGTTCAAGTGTCCGTAGGGAACATACAGAGTCCAAGTGCATGCTAGGGAACCTACATAGTCCAAGTGCCCGCTAGTTAATCTACATAGTTCAAGGGCCCGCTAGTTAACCTACATAATCCAAGTACCCGCTAGTTAATCTAGATCGTCCAAGTGTCCGCTAATTAAACTACATAGTACAAGTGCCCGCTAGGGAACCTAGATAGTCTAACTGCCCGCTCTGGAACCTACATAGTCCAAGTGACTACTAGGGAACCTTCATAGTCCAAGTGCCCGCTCTGGAACATACATAGTCCAAGTGCCGGCTAGGGAATCTACATAGTCCAAGGGCCCGCTTGTTAATGTAGATAGTCCAAATGCCGCTAGTTAATCTACATAGTCTAAGGGCCCGCTAGTTAACCTACATAGTCCAAGTACCCGCTAGTTAACCTAGATCGTCCAAGTGCCCACTAGGTAACCTACATAGTCCAAGGGCCCGCTAGTTAACCTACATCGTCCATGGGCCCGCAAGTTAATCTAGATAGTCCAAGTGCCCGCTAGTTAACCTACATAGTCCAAGTGCCCGCTAGGTAACCTAGACATTTCAAGTGACCACTAGGTTACCTACATAGTCCAAGTGCCTTTTCGTTAACCTACATAGTCCAAGGGCCTGCTGGGTAACCAATATAGTCCAAATGCCCGCTAGGGTCCCGAATAGTCCATATGCCCGCTAGGTAACCTAGATAGTCCAAGTGCTCGCTAGTTAACCTAGATAGACCAAGTGCCCGCTAGGGAACTTATCTAGTCCAAGTATCCGCTAGGAAACGTACATAGTCCAAGTGCCCGCTAGGTAACGTCCATAATCCAAGTGCCCGCTAGGTAACGTAGATAGTCCAAGTGCCCGCAAAGGAACGTACATATTCCAGGTTCCCCCTAGGTAACCTACATAGTCCAAGTGCACTCTAGGTAACCTACATAGTCCAAATGCCCTATAGTTATTCTACATAGTCCAAGTGCCCGCTAGGAAACGTACATAGTCCATGTGCCTACTAGGTAACCTAGATAGTCCAAGTGCCCACTAGTTAACCTACATAGTCCAGGTTCCCCCTATGTAACCTAGATAGTCCAAGGGACCGCTAGGTAACCTACATAGTCCTAGTGCCCCCTAGTTAACCTACATTCTCCAAGTGCCCGCTAGGTAACCTACATAGTCAAATGCCCGCGAGTTAACCTACATAGTCCAAGTGCCCGATAGGGAACCTACATAATCCAAATGCCCGCTAGGGAACCTACATAGTCCAAGTGCCCATTAGGTAACCTAGATAGTCCAAATGCCCGTTCGGGCACCCACATAGTCCAAGTGCCCGCTAGGGAACTTACATAGTCCAAGGGCCCGCTAGGGAACCTACATAGTCCAAGTGCCCGTTAGTTAACCTAGATAGTCCCCGTGCCCGCTAGGTAACCTAGATAGTCCAACAGCCCGGTAGGTAATCTACATACTCCAAGTACCTGCTAGGTAACGTAGATATTTCAAGTGCCAGCTAGGTAACCAAGATAGTCCAAGTGCCTGCTAGGTAACCTACAAAGTCTAAGTGCCCGCTAGGTAATCTATATAGTCCAAATGACCGCTAGGGAGCCTACATAGTCCAAATGCTCGCTAGGTAACCTAGATAGTCTAAGGGCCCGCTAGGTAACCTACAGAGTCCAAATGCCCTCTAGTTATTCTACATAGTCCAAGTGCCCGCTAGGGAACGTACATAGTCCAAGTGCCTACTAGGTAACCTACATAGTCCAAGTGCCCGCTAGGTTATCTATATAGTCCAAATGCCCGCTAGGGTATCTACATAGTCCAAGGGCCCGCTAGTTAACGTAGATAGTCCAAGTGACGCTAGTTATTCTACATAGTTCAAGGGCCCACTAGTTAACCTACATAGTCCAAGTACCCGCTAAGAAACCTAGATAGTCCAAGTGCACGCTAGTTAACCTAGATAGTCCAAGTGCCCTCTAGTTAACCTAGATCGTCCAAGTGCCCGCTAAGAAACCTAGATAGTCCAAGTGCCCGTTACCTAACTTAGATAGTCCAATTGCCCGCTATGCAACATACATAGTCCAAGGGCCCGTTCGTTAACCTAGAAGTCCAAGTGCCCGCTAGGTAACCTAGACTCTCCAAGTGCCCGCTAGGTTACCTACATAGTCCAAATGCCCGTTCGGTAACCTAGATAGTGCAAGTGCCCGGTAGTTAACCTACATAGTCCAAGTGCCCGCTAGGTAACCTAGATAGTCCAAGGGCCCAATAGTTAACCTACATAGTCCAAGTGCCCGGTAGTTAACTTACATAGTTCAAGTGTCCGTAGGGAACATACAGAGTCCAAGTGCCCGTTAGGGAACCTACAGAGTCCAAGTGCCCGCTAGTTAATCTACATAGTTCCAGGGCCCTCTAGTTAACCTACATAATCCAAGTACCCGCTAGTTAACCTAGATCGTCCAAGTGTCCGCTAATTAACCTACATAGTACAAGTGCCCGCTAGGGAACCTAGATAGTCTAAGTGCCCGCTCTGGAACCTACATAGTCCAAGTGACTGCTAGGGAACCTACATAGTCCAAGTGCCCGCTCTGGAACATACATAGTCCAAGTGTCCGCTAGGGAATCTACATAGTCCAAGTGCCCGCTAGGGAATCTACATAGTCCAAGGGCCCGCTAGTTAACGTAGATAGTCCAAGTGCCGCTAGTTAATCTACATAGTCCAAGGGCCCGCTAGGTAACCTAGATAGTCCAAGGGCCCGCTAGTTAACCTACATAGTCCAAGTGCCCGGTAGTTAACTTACATAGTTCAAATGTCCGTAGGGAACATACAGAGTCCAAGTGCATGCTAGGGAACCTACATAGTCCAAGTGCCCGTTAGTTAATCTACATAGTTCAAGGGCCCCCTAGTTAACCTACATAATCCAAGTACCCGCTAGTTAACCTAGATCGTCCAAGTGTCTGCTAATTAACCTACATAGTACAAGTGCCCGCTAGGGAACCTAGATAGTCTAACTGCCCGCTCGGGAACCTACATAGTTCAAGTGACTGCTAGGGAACCTACATAGTCCAAGTGCACGCTCTGGAACATACATAGTCCAAGTGCCCGCTAGTTAATCTACATAGTCCAAGTGCCCGCTAGGTAACGTACATAATCCAAGGGCCCGCTAGGTAACGTAGATAGTCCAAGTGCCCGCTGAGGAACGTACATAGTCCAAGTGCCTGCTAGGTAACCTAGATAGTCCAAGTGCCCACTAGTTAACCTACATAGTCCAGGTTCCGCCTAGGTAACCTACATAGTCCAAGTGCCCG
>NW_027459241.1:0-103530 GCF_050624435.1 Tenrec ecaudatus
CCCCTAGGCGAAGGCTAGGGCCCCCCTAGCCTTCAGGCTAGGGCACCCCTAGGCTTTAGGCTCGGGCCCCCCTAGGCGAAGGCTAGGGCCCCCCTAGCCTTCAGGCTAGGGCACCCCTAGGCTTTAGGCTCGGGCCCCCCTAGGCGAAGGCTAGGGCCCCCCTAGCCTTCAGGCTAGGGCACCCCTAGGCTTTAGGCTCGGGCCCCCCTAGGCGAAGGCTAGGGCCCCCCTAGCCTTCAGGCTAGGGCACCCCTAGGCTTTAGGCTCGGGCCCCCCTAGGCGAAGGCTAGGGCCCCCCTAGCCTTCAGGCTAGGGCACCCCTAGGCTTTAGGCTCGGGCTCCCCCTAGGCGAAGGCTAGGGCCCCCCTAGCCTTCAGGCTAGGGCACCCCTAGGCTTTAGGCTCGGGCTCCCCTAGGCGAAGGCTAGGGCCCCCCTAGCCTTCAGGCTAGGGCACCCCTAGGATTTAGGCTCCCCTAGGCGAAGGCTAGGGCCCCCTAGCCTTCAGGCTAGGGCACCCCTAGGATTTAGGCTCCCCTAGGCGAAGGCTAGGGCCCCCCTAGCCTTCAGGCTAGGGCACCCCTAGGCTTTAGGCTCCCCTAGGCGAAGGCTAGGGCCCCCCTAGCCTTCAGGCTAGGGCACCCCTAGGCTTTAGGCTCGGGCTCGCCTAGGCGAAGTCTAGGGCTCCCCTAGCCTTCAGGCTAGGGCACCCCTAGGCTTTAGGCTCCCCTAGGCGAAGGCTAGGGCCCCCCTAGCCTTCAGGCTAGGGCACCCCTAGGCTTTAGGCTCGGGCTCCCCTAGGCGAAGGCTAGGGCCCCCCTAGCCTTCAGGCTAGGGCACCCCTAGGCTTTAGGCTCGGGCTCCCCTAGGCGAAGGCTAGGGCCCCCCTAGCCTTCAGGCTAGGGCACCCCTAGGATTTAGGCTCCCCTAGGCGAAGGCTAGGGCCCCCCTAGCCTTCAGGCTAGGGCACCCCTAGGCTTTAGGCTCCCCTAGGCGAAGGCTAGGGCCCCCCTAGCCTTCAGGCTAGGGCACCCCTAGGCTTTAGGCTCGGGCTCGCCTAGGCGAAGTCTAGGGCTCCCCTAGCCTTCAGGCTAGGGCACCCCTAGGCTTTAGGCTCCCCTAGGCTAAGGCTAGGGCTCCCCTAGCATTCAGGCTGGGGCACCCCTAGGCTTTGGGCTCGGGCTCCCCTAGGCGAAGGCTAGGGCCCCCCTAGCCTTCAGGCTGGGGCACCCCTAGGCTTTGGGCTCGGGCTCCCCTAGGCGAAGGCTAGGGCCCCCCTAGCCTTCAGGCTGGGGCACCCCTAGGCTTTGGGCTCGGGCTCCCCTAGGCGAAGGCTAGGGCCCCCCTAGCCTTCAGGCTGGGGCACCCCTAGGCTTTGGGCTCGGGCTCCCCTAGGCGAAGGCTAGGGCCCCCCTAGCCTTCAGGCTGGGGCACCCCTAGGCTTTGGGCTCGGGCTCCCCTAGGCGAAGGCTAGGGCCCCCCTAGCCTTCAGGCTGGGGCACCCCTAGGCTTTGGGCTCGGGCTCCCCTAGGCGAAGGCTAGGGCCCCCCTAGCCTTCAGGCTGGGGCACCCCTAGGCTTTGGGCTCGGGCTCCCCTAGGCGAAGGCTAGGGACCCCCTAGCCTTCAGGCTGGGGCACCCCTAGGCTTTAGGCTCGGGCTCCCCTAGGCGAAGGCTAGGGCCCCCCTAGCCTTCAGGCTGGGGCACCCCTAGGCTTTAGGCTCGGGCTCCCCTAGGCGAAGGCTAGGGCCCCCCTTGCCTTCAGGCTAGGGCACCCCTAGGCTTTAGGCTCGGGCTCCCCTAGGCGAAGGCTAGGGCCCCCCTAGCCTTCAGGCTAGGGCACCCCGAGGCTTTAGGCTCGGGCTCCCCTAGGCGAAGGCTAGGGCCCCCCTAGCCTTCAGGCTAGGGCACCCCGAGGCTTTAGGCTCGGGCTCCCCTAGGCGAAGGCTAGGGCCCCCCTAGCCTTCAGGCTAGGGCACCCCGAGGCTTTAGGCTCGGGCTCCCCTAGGCGAAGGCTAGGGCCCCCCTAGCCTTCAGGCTAGGGCACCCCGAGGCTTTAGGCTCGGGCTCCCCTAGGCGAAGGCTAGGGCCCCCCTAGCCTTCAGGCTAGGGCACCCCTAGGCTTTAGGCTAGGGCACCCCTAGGCTTTAGGCTCGGGCCCCCCTAGCCTTCAGGCTAGGGCCCCCCTAGCCTTCAGGCTAGGGCACCCCTAGGCTTTAGGCTCGGGCCCCCCTAGGCGAAGGCTAGGGCCCCCCTAGCCTTCAGGCTAGGGCACCCCTAGGCTTTAGGCTCGGGCCCCCCTAGGCGAAGGCTAGGGCCCCCCTAGCCTTCAGGCTAGGGCACCCCTAGGCTTTAGGCTCGGGCCCCCCTAGGCGAAGGCTAGGGCCCCCCTAGCCTTCAGGCTAGGGCACCCCTAGGCTTTAGGCTCGGGCCCCCCTAGGCGAAGGCTAGGGCCCCCCTAGCCTTCAGGCTAGGGCACCCCTAGGCTTTAGGCTCGGGCCCCCCTAGGCGAAGGCTAGGGCCCCCCTAGCCTTCAGGCTAGGGCACCCCTAGGCTTTAGGCTCGGGCTCCCCTAGGCGAAGGCTAGGGCCCCCCTAGCCTTCAGGCTAGGGCACCCCTAGGCTTTAGGCTCGGGCTCCCCTAGGCGAAGGCTAGGGCCCCCCTAGCCTTCAGGCTAGGGCACCCCTAGGATTTAGGCTCCCCTAGGCGAAGGCTAGGGCCCCCCTAGCCTTCAGGCTAGGGCACCCCTAGGATTTAGGCTCCCCTAGGCGAAGGCTAGGGCCCCCCTAGCCTTCAGGCTAGGGCACCCCTAGGCTTTAGGCTCCCCTAGGCGAAGGCTAGGGCCCCCCTAGCCTTCAGGCTAGGGCACCCCTAGGCTTTAGGCTCGGGCTCGCCTAGGCGAAGTCTAGGGCTCCCCTAGCCTTCAGGCTAGGGCACCCCTAGGCTTTAGGCTCCCCTAGGCTAAGGCTAGGGCTCCCCTAGCATTCAGGCTGGGGCACCCCTAGGCTTTGGGCTCGGGCTCCCCTAGGCGAAGGCTAGGGCCCCCCTCGCCTTCAGGCTGGGGCACCCCTAGGCTTTGGGCTCGGGCTCCCCTAGGCGAAGGCTAGGGCCCCCCTCGCCTTCAGGCTGGGGCACCCCTAGGCTTTGGGCTCGGGCTCCCCTAGGCGAAGGCTAGGGCCCCCCTCGCCTTCAGGCTGGGGCACCCCTAGGCTTTGGGCTCGGGCTCCCCTAGGCGAAGGCTAGGGCCCCCCTCGCCTTCAGGCTGGGGCACCCCTAGGCTTTGGGCTCGGGCTCCCCTAGGCGAAGGCTAGGGCCCCCCTCGCCTTCAGGCTGGGGCACCCCTAGGCTTTGGGCTCGGGCTCCCCTAGGCGAAGGCTAGGGCCCCCCTCGCCTTCAGGCTGGGGCACCCCTAGGCTTTGGGCTCGGGCTCCCCTAGGCGAAGGCTAGGGCCCCCCTCGCCTTCAGGCTTGGGCACCCCTAGGCTTTGGGCTCGGGCTCCCCTAGGCGAAGGCTAGGGCCCCCCTCGCCTTCAGGCTGGGGCACCCCTAGGCTTTGGGCTCGGGCTCCCCTAGGCGAAGGCTAGGGCCCCCCTCGCCTTCAGGCTGGGGCACCCCTAGGCTTTGGGCTCGGGCTCCCCTAGGCGAAGGCTAGGGCCCCCCTCGCCTTCAGGCTGGGGCACCCCTAGGCTTTGGGCTCGGGCTCCCCTAGGCGAAGGCTAGGGCCCCCCTCGCCTTCAGGCTGGGGCACCCCTAGGCTTTGGGCTCGGGCTCCCCTAGGCGAAGGCTAGGGCCCCCCTCGCCTTCATGCTGGGGCACCCCTAGGCTTTGGGCTCGGGCTCCCCTAGGCGAAGGCTAGGGCCCCCCTCGCCTTCAGGCTGGGGCACCCCTAGGCTTTGGGCTCGGGCTCCCCTAGGCGAAGGCTAGGGCCCCCCTCGCCTTCAGGCTGGGGCACCCCTAGGCTTTAGGCTCGGGCTCCCCTAGGCGAAGGCTAGGGCCCCCCTAGCCTTCAGGCTGGGGCACCCCTAGGCTTTGGGCTCGGGCTCCCCTAGGCGAAGGCTAGGGCCCCCCTAGCCTTCAGGCTGGGGCACCCCTAGGCTTTGGGCTCGGGCTCCCCTAGGCGAAGGCTAGGGCCCCCTTAGCCTTCAGGCTGGGGCACCCCTAGGCTTTGGCTCGGGCTCCCCTAGGCGAAGGCTAGGGCCCCCCTAGCCTTCAGGCTGGGGCACCCCTAGGCTTTGGGCTCGGGCTCCCCTAGGCGAAGGCTAGGGCCCCCCTAGCCTTCAGGCTGGGGCACCCCTAGGCTTTGGGCTCGGGCTCCCCTAGGCGAAGGCTAGGGCCCCCCTAGCCTTCAGGCTGGGGCACCCCTAGGCTTTGGGCTCGGGCTCCCCTAGGCGAAGGCTAGGGCCCCCCTAGCCTTCAGGCTGGGGCACCCCTAGGCTTTGGGCTCGGGCTCCCCTAGGCGAAGGCTAGGGCCCCCCTAGCCTTCAGGCTGGGGCACCCCTAGGCTTTGGGCTCGGGCTCCCCTAGGCGAAGGCTAGGGCCCCCCTAGCCTTCAGGCTGGGGCACCCCTAGGCTTTGGGCTCGGGCTCCCCTAGGCGAAGGCTAGGGCCCCCCTAGCCTTCAGGCTGGGGCACCCCTAGGCTTTGGGCTCGGGCTCCCCTAGGCGAAGGCTAGGGCCCCCCTAGCCTTCAGGCTGGGGCACCCCTAGGCTTTGGGCTCGGGCTCCCCTAGGCGAAGGCTAGGGCCCCCCTAGCCTTCAGGCTGGGGCACCCCTAGGCTTTGGGCTCGGGCTCCCCTAGGCGAAGCCTAGGGCCCCCCTAGCCTTCAGGCTGGGGCACCCCTAGGCTTTGGGCTCGGGCTCCCCTAGGCGAAGCCTAGGGCCCCCCTAGCCTTCAGGCTGGGGCACCCCTAGGCTTTGGGCTCGGGCTCCCCTAGGCGAAGGCTAGGGCCCCCCTAGCCTTCAGGCTGGGGCACCCCTAGGCTTTGGGCTCGGGCTCCCCTAGGCGAAGGCTAGGGCCCCCCTAGCCTTCAGGCTGGGGCACCCCTAGGCTTTGGGCTCGGGCTCCCCTAGGCGAAGGCTAGGGCCCCCCTAGCCTTCAGGCTGGGGCACCCCTAGGCTTTGGGCTCGGGCTCCCCTAGGCGAAGGCTAGGGCCCCCCTAGCCTTCAGGCTGGGGCACCCCTAGGCTTTGGGCTCGGGCTCCCCTAGGCGAAGGCTAGGGCCCCCCTAGCCTTCAGGCTGGGGCACCCCTAGGCTTTGGGCTCGGGCTCCCCTAGGCGAAGGCTAGGGCCCCCCTAGCCTTCAGGCTGGGGCACCCCTAGGCTTTGGGCTCGGGCTCCCCTAGGCGAAGGCTAGGGCCCCCCTAGCCTTCAGGCTGGGGCACCCCTAGGCTTTGGGCTCGGGCTCCCCTAGGCGAAGGCTAGGGCCCCCCTAGCCTTCAGGCTGGGGCACCCCTAGGCTTTGGGCTCGGGCTCCCCTAGGCGAAGGCTAGGGCCCCCCTAGCCTTCAGGCTGGGGCACCCCTAGGCTTTGGGCTCGGGCTCCCCTAGGCGAAGGCTAGGGCCCCCCTAGCCTTCAGGCTGAGACACCCCTAGGCTTTGGGCTCGGGCTCCCCTAGGCGAAGGCTAGGGCCCCCCTAGGCTTCAGGCTGGGGCACCCCTAGGCTTTAGGCTCGGGCTCCCCTAGGCGAAGGCTAGGGCCCCCCTAGCCTTCAGGCTGGGGCACCCCTAGGCTTTAGGCTCGGGCTCCCCTAGGCGAAGGCTAGGGCCCCCCTAGCCTTCAGGCTGGGGCACCCCTAGGCTTTAGGCTCGGGCTCCCCTAGGCGAAGCTAGGGCCCCCCTAGCCTTCAGGCTGGGGCACCCCTAGGCTTTAGGCTCGGGCTCCCCTAGGCGAAGGCTAGGGCCCCCCTAGCCTTCAGGCTGGGGCACCCCTAGGCTTTAGGCTCGGGCTCCCCTAGGCGAAGGCTAGGGCCCCCCTAGCCTTCAGGCTGGGGCACCCCTAGGCTTTAGGCTCGGGCTCCCCTAGGCGAAGGCTAGGGCCCCCCTAGCCTTCAGGCTGGGGCACCCCTAGGCTTTAGGCTCGGGCTCCCCTAGGCGAAGGCTAGGGCCCCCCTAGCCTTCAGGCTGGGGCACCCCTAGGCTTTAGGCTCGGGCTCCCCTAGGCGAAGGCTAGGGCCCCCCTAGCCTTCAGGCTAGGGCACCCCTAGGCTTTAGGCTCGGGCTCCCCTAGGCGAAGGCTAGGGCCCCCCTAGCCTTCAGGCTAGGGCACCCCTAGGCTTTAGGCTCGGGCTCCCCTAGGCGAAGGCTAGGGCCCCCCTAGCCTTCAGGCTAGGGCACCCCTAGGCTTTAGGCTCGGGCTCCCCTAGGCGAAGGCTAGGGCCCCCCTAGCCTTCAGGCTAGGGCACCCCTAGGCTTTAGGCTCGGGCTCCCCTAGGCGAAGGCTAGGGCCCCCCTAGCCTTCAGGCTAGGGCACCCCTAGGCTTCAGGCTCGGGCTCCCCTAGGCGAAGGCTAGGGCCCCCCTAGCCTTCAGGCTAGGGCCCCCCTAGGCTTCAGGCTAGGGCTCCCCTAGGCGAAGGCTAGGGCCCCCCTAGCCTTCAGGCTAGGGCCCCCCTAGCCTTCAGGCTAGGGCACCCCTAGGCTTTAGGATCGGGCCCCCCTAGGCGAAGGCTAGGGCCCCCCTAGCCTTCAGGCTAGGGCACCCCTAGGCTTTAGGCTCGGGCCCCCCTAGGCGAAGGCTAGGGCCCCCCTAGCCTTCAGGCTAGGGCACCCCTAGGCTTTAGGCTCGGGCCCCCCTAGGCGAAGGCTAGGGCCCCCCTAGCCTTCAGGCTAGGGCACCCCTAGGCTTTAGGCTCGGGCCCCCCTAGGCGAAGGCTAGGGCCCCCCTAGCCTTCAGGCTAGGGCACCCCTAGGCTTTAGGCTCGGGCCCCCCTAGGCGAAGGCTAGGGCCCCCCTAGCCTTCAGGCTAGGGCACCCCTAGGCTTTAGGCTCGGGCCCCCCTAGGCGAAGGCTAGGGCCCCCCTAGCCTTCAGGCTAGGGCACCCCTAGGCTTTAGGCTCGGGCCCCCCTAGGCGAAGGCTAGGGCCCCCCTAGCCTTCAGGCTAGGGCACCCCTAGGCTTTAGGCTCGGGCACCCCTAGGCGAAGGCTAGGGCCCCCCTAGCCTTCAGGCTAGGGCACCCCTAGGCTTTAGGCTCGGGCTCCCCTAGGCGAAGGCTAGGGCCCCCCTAGCCTTCAGGCTAGGGCACCCCTAGGCTTTAGGCTCCCCTAGGCGAAGGCTAGGGCCCCCCTAGCCTTCAGGCTAGGGCACCCCTAGGCTTTAGGCTCCCCTAGGCGAAGGCTAGGGCACCCCTAGGCTTTAGGCTCCCCTAGGCGAAGGCTAGGGCCCCCCTAGCCTTCAGGCTAGGGCACCCCTAGGCTTTAGGCTCCCCTAGGCGAAGGCTAGGGCCCCCCTAGCCTTCAGGCTAGGGCACCCCTAGGCTTTAGGCTCGGGCTCCCCTAGGCGAAGGCTAGGGCTCCCCTAGCCTTCAGGCTAGGGCACCCCTAGGCTTTAGGCTCCCCTAGGCTAAGGCTAGGGCTCCCCTAGCCTTCAGGCTAGGGCACCCCTAGGCTTTAGGCTCAGGCTCCCCTAGGCTAAGGCTAGGGCTCCCCTAGCCTTCAGGCTAGGGCACCCCTAGGCTTTAGGCTCCCCTAGGCTAAGGCTAGGGCTCCCCTAGCCTTCAGGCTAGGGCACCCCTAGGCTTTAGGCTCCCCTAGGCTAAGGCTAGGGCTCCCCTAGCCTTCAGGCTAGGGCACCCCTAGGCTTTAGGCTCCCCTAGGCTAAGGCTTGGGCTCCCCTAGCCTTCAGGCTAGGGCACCCCTAGGCTTTAGGCTCCCCTAGGCTAAGGCTAGGGCTCCCCTAGCCTTCAGGCTAGGGCACCCCTAGGCTTTAGGCTCCCCTAGGCTAAGGCTAGGGCTCCCCTAGCCTTCAGGCTAGGGCACCCCTAGGCTTTAGGCTCCCCTAGGCTAAGGCTAGGGCTCCCCTAGTCTTCAGGCTAGGGCACCCCTAGGCTTTAGGCTCAGGCTCCCCTAGGAGAAGGCTAGGGCTCCCCTAGCCTTCAGGCTAGGGCACCCCTAGGCTTTAGGCTCCCCTAGGCTAAGGCTACGGCCCCCCTAGCCTTCAGGCTAGGGCACCCCTAGGCTTTAGGCTCGGGCTCCCCTAGGCGAAGGCTAGGGCTCCCTAGCCTTCAGGCTAGGGCACCCCTAGGCTTTAGGCTCCCCTAGGCTAAGGCTAGGGCTCCCCTAGCCTTCAGGCTAGGGCACCCCTAGGCTTTAGGCTCCCCTAGGCTAAGGCTAGGGCTCCCCTAGCCTTCAGGCTAGGGCACCCCTAGGCTTTAGGCTCCCCTAGGCTAAGGCTAGGGCTCCCCTAGCCTTCAGGCTAGGGCACCCCTAGGCTTTAGGCTCGGGCTCCCCTAGGCTAAGGCTAGGGCTCCCCTAAGCCTTCAGGCTAGGGCACCCCTAGGCTTTAGGCTCCCCTAGGCTAAGGCTAGGGCTCCCCTAGCCTTCAGGCTAGGGCACCCCTAGGCTTTAGGCTCCCCTAGGCTAAGGCTAGGGCTCCCCTAGCCTTCAGGCTAGGGCACCCCTAGGCTTTAGGCTCCCCTAGGCTAAGGCTTGGGCTCCCCTAGCCTTCAGGCTAGGGCACCCCTAGGCTTTAGGCTCCCCTAGGCTAAGGCTAGGTCTCCCCTAGCCTTCAGGCTAGGGCACCCCTAGGCTTTAGGCTCCCCTAGGCTAAGGCTAGGGCTCCCCTAGCCTTCAGGCTAGGGCACCCCTAGGCTTTAGGCTCCCCTAGGCTAAGGCTAGGGCTCCCCTAGCCTTCAGGCTAGGGCACCCCTAGGCTTTAGGCTCCCCTAGGCTAAGGCTAGGGCTCCCCTAGCCTTCAGGCTAGGGCACCCCTAGGCTTTAGGCTCCCCTAGGCTAAGGCTAGGGCTCCCCTAGCCTTCAGGCTAGGGCACCCCTAGGCTTTAGGCTCCCCTAGGCTAAGGCTAGGGCTCCCCTAGCCTTCAGGCTAGGGCACCCCTAGGCTTTAGGCTCCCCTAGGCTAAGGCTAGGGCTCCCCTAGCCTTCAGGCTAGGGCACCCCTAGGCTTTAGGCTCCCCTAGGCTAACGCTAGGGCTCCCCTAGCCTTCAGGCTAGGGCACCCCTAGGCTTTAGGCTCCCCTAGGCTAACGCTAGGGCTCCCCTAGCCTTCAGGCTAGGGCACCCCTAGGCTTTAGGCTCCCCTAGGCTAAGGCTAGGGCTCCCCTAGCCTTCAGGCTAGGGCACCCCTAGGCTTTAGGCTCCCCTAGGCTAAGGCTAGGGCTCCCCTAGCCTTCAGGCTAGGGCACCCCTAGGCTTTAGGCTCCCCTAGGCTAAGGCTAGGGCTCCCCTAGCCTTCAGGCTAGGGCACCCCTAGGCTTTAGGCTCGGGCTCCCCTAGGCTAAGGCTAGGGCTCCCCTAGCCTTCAGGCTAGGGCACCCCTAGGCTTTAGGCTCCCCTAGGCTAAGGCTAGGGCTCCCCTAGCCTTCAGGCTAGGGCACCCCTAGGCTTTAGGCTCGGGCTCCCCGAGGCTAAGGCTAGGGCTCCCCTAGCCTTCAGGCTAGGGCACCCCTAGGATTTAGGTTCCCCTAGGCTAAGGCTAGGGCTCCCCTAGCCTTCAGGCTTGGGCACCCCTAGGCTTTAGGCTCCCCTAGGCTAAGGCTAGGGCACCCCTAGCCTTCAGGCTAGGGCACCCCTAGGCTTTAGGCTCCCCTAGGCTAAGGCTAGGGCTCCCCTAGCCTTCAGGCTAGGGCACCCCTAGGCTTTAGGCTCCCCTAGGCTAACGCTAGGGCTCCCCTAGCCTTCAGGCTAGGGCACCCCTAGGCTTTAGGCTCGGGCTCCCCTAGGCTAAGGCTAGGGCTCCCCTAGCCTTCAGGCTAGGGCACCCCTAGGCTTTAGGCTCCCCTAGGCTAAGGCTAGGGCTCCCCTAGCCTTCAGGCTAGGGCACCCCTAGGCTTTAGGCTCCCCTAGGCTAAGGCTAGGGCTCCCCTAGCCTTCAGGCTAGGGCACCCCTAGGCTTTAGGCTCCCCTAGGCTAAGGCTAGGGCTCCCCTAGCCTTCAGGCTAGGGCACCCCTAGGCTTTAGGCTCCCCTAGGCGAAGGCTAGGGCCCCCCTAGCCTTCAGGCTAGGGCACCCCTAGGCTTTAGGCTCCCCTAGGCTAAGGCTAGGGCCCCACTAGCCTTCAGGCTAGGGCACCCCTAGGCTTTAGGCTCGGGCTCCCCTAGGCGAAGGCTAGGGCTCCCCTAGCCTTCAGGCTAGGGCACCCCTAGGCTTTAGGCTCCCCTAGGCTAAGGCTAGGGCCCCCCTAGCCTTCAGGCTAGGGCACCCCTAGGCTTTAGGCTCGGGCTCCCCTAGGCGAAGGCTAGGGCTCCCCTAGCCTTCAGGCTAGGGCACCCCTAGGCTTTAGGCTCCCCTAGGCTAAGGCTAGGGCCCCCCTAGCCTTCAGGCTAGGCCACCCCTAGGCTTTAGGCTCGGGCTCCCCTAGGCGAAGGCTAGGGCTCCCCTAGCCTTCAGGCTAGGGCACCCCTAGGCTTTAGGCTCCCCTAGGCTAAGGCTAGGGCTCCCCTAGCCTTCAGGCTAGGGCACCCCTAGGCTTTAGGCTCCCCTAGGCTAAGGCTAGGGCTCCCCTAGCCTTCAGGCTAGGGCACCCCTAGGCTTTAGGCTCCCCTAGGCTAAGGCTAGGGCTCCCCTAGCCTTCAGGCTAGGGCACCCCTAGGCTTTAGGCTCCCCTAGGCTAAGGCTAGGGCTCCCCTAGCGTTCAGGCTAGGGCACCCCTAGGCTTTAGGCTCCCCTAGGCTAAGGCTAGGGCTCCCCTAGCCTTCAGGCTAGGGCACCCCTAGGCTTTAGGCTCCCCTAGGCTATGTCTAGGGCTCCCCTAGCCTTCAGGCTAGGGCACCCCTAGGCTTTAGGCTCCCCTAGGCTAAGGCTAGGGCTCCCCTAGCCTTCAGGCTAGGGCACCCCTAGGCTTTAGGCTCCCCTAGGCTTAGGCTAGGGCTCCCCTAGCCTTCAGGCTAGGGCACCCCTAGGCTTTAGGCTCCCCTAGGCTAAGGCTAGGGCTCCCCTAGCCTTCAGGCTAGGGCACCCCTAGGCTTTAGGCTCCCCTAGGCTAAGGCTAGGGCTCCCCTAGCCTTCAGGCTAGGGCACCCCTAGGCTTTAGGCTCCCCTAGGCTAAGGCTAGGGCTCCCCTAGCCTTCAGGCTAGGGCACCCCTAGGCTTTAGGCTCCCCTAGGCTAAGGCTAGGGCTCCCCTAGCCTTCAGGCTAGGGCACCCCTAGGCTTTAGGCTCGGGCTCCCCTAGGCTAAGGCTAGGGCTCCCCTAGCCTTCAGGCTAGGGCACCCCTAGGCTTTAGGCTCCCCTAGGCTAAGGCTAGGGCTCCCCTAGCCTTCAGGCTAGGGCACCCCTAGGCTTTAGGCTCGGGCTCCCCTAGGCTAAGGCTAGGGCTCCCCTAGCCTTCAGGCTAGGGCACCCCTAGGCTTTAGGCTCCCCTAGGCTAAGGCTAGGGCTCCCCTAGCCTTCAGGCTAAGGCACCCCTAGTCTTTAGGCTCCCCTAGGCTAAGGCTAGGGCTCCCCTAGCCTTCAGGCTAGGGCACCCCTAGGCTTTAGGCTCCCCTAGGCTAAGGCTAGGGCTCCCCTAGCCTTCAGGCTAGGGCACCCCTAGGCTTTAGGCTCCCCTAGGCTAAGGCTAGGGCTCCCCTAGCCTTCAGGCTAGGGCACCCCTAGGCTTTAGGCTCCCCTAGGATAAGGCTAGGGCTCCCCTAGCCTTCAGGCTAGGGCACCCCTAGGCTTTAGGCTCCCCTAGGCTAAGGCCAGGGCTCCCCTAGCCTTCAGGCTAGGGCACCCCTAGGCTTTAGGCTCCCCTAGGCTAAGGCTAGGGCTCCCCTAGCCTTCAGGCTAGGGCACCCCTAGGCTTTAGGCTCCCCTAGGCTAAGGCTAGGGCTCCCCTAGCCTTCAGGCTAGGGCACCCCTAGGCTTTAGGCTCCCCTAGGCTAAGGCCAGGGCTCCCCTAGCCTTCAGGCTAGGGCACCCCTAGGCTTTAGGCTCCCCTAGGCTAAGGCCAGGGCTCCCCTAGCCTTCAGGCTAGGGCACCCCTAGGCTTTAGGCTCCCCTAGGCTAAGGCCAGGGCTCCCCTAGCCTTCAGGCTAGGGCACCCCTAGGCTTTAGGCTCCCCTAGGCTAAGGCCAGGGCTCCCCTAGCCTTCAGGCTAGGGCACCCCTAGGCTTTAGGCTCCCCTAGGCTAAGGACAGGGCTCCCCTAGCCTTCAGGCTATGGCACCCCTAGGCTTTAGGCTCCCCTAGGCTAAGGCCAGGGCTCCCCTAGCCTTCAGGCTAGGGCACCCCTAGGCTTTAGGCTCCCCTAGGCTAAGGCCAGGGCTCCCCTAGCCTTCAGGCTAGGGCACCCCTAGGCTTTAGGCTCCCCTAGGCTAAGGCCAGGGCTCCCCTAGCCTTCAGGCTAGGGCACCCCTAGGCTTTAAGCTCCCCTAGGCTAAGGCTAGGGCTCCCCTAGCCTTCAGGCTAGGGCACCCCTAGGCTTTAGGCTCCCCTAGGCTAAGGCTAGGGCTCCCCTAGCCTTCAGGCTAGGGCACCCCTAGGCTTTAGGCTCCCCTAGGCTAAGGCTAGGGCTCCCCTAGCCTTCAGGCTAGGGCACCCCTAGGCTTTAGGCTCCCCTAGTCTAAGGCTAGGGCTCCCCAGCCTTCAGGCTAGGGCACCCCTAGGCTTTAGGCTCCCCTAGGCTAAGGCTAGGGCTCCCCTAGCCTTCAGGCTAGGGCACCCCTAGGCTTTAGGCTCCCCTAGGCTAAGGCTAGGGCTCCCCTAGCCTTCAGGTTAGGGCACCCCTAGGCTTTAGGCTCGGGCTCCCCTAGGCTAAGGCTAGGGCTCCCCTAGCCTTCAGGCTAGGGCACCCCTTGGCTTTAGGCTCGGGCTCCCCTAGGCTAAGGCTAGGGCTCCCCTAGCTTTCAGGCTAGGGCACCCCTTGGCTTTAGGCTCCCCTAGGCTAAGGCTAGGGCTCCCCTAGCCTTCAGGCTAGGGCACCCCTAGGCTTTAGGCTCCCCTAGGCTAAGGCTAGGGCTCCCCTAGCCTTCAGGCTAGGGCACCCCTAGGCTTTAGGCTCCCCTAGGCTAAGGATAGTGCTCCCCTAGTTTCAGGCTCGGGCACCCCTAGGCTTTAGGCTCCCCTAGGCTAAGGCTAGGGCTCCCCTCGCCTTCAGGCTCGGGCACCCCTAGGCTTTAGGCTCGGGCTCCCCTAGGCTAAGGCTAGGGCTCCCCTCGCCTTCAGGCTCGGGCACCCCTAGGCTTTAGGCTCAGGCTCCCCTAGGCTAAGGCTAGGGCTCCCCTAGCCTTCAGGCTAGGGCACCCTAGGCTTTAGGCTCCCCTAGGCTAAGGCTAGGGCTCCCCTAGCCTTCAGGCTAGGGCACCCCTAGGCTTTAGGCTCAGGCTCCCCTAGGCTAAGGCTAGGGCTCCCCTAGCCTTCAGGCTAGGGCACCCCTAGGCTTTAGGCTCCCCTAGGCTAAGGCTAGGGCTCCCCTAGCCTTCAGGCTAGGGCACCCCTAGGCTTTAGGCTCCCCTAGGCTAAGGCTAGGGCTCCCCTAGCCTTCAGGCTAGGGCACGCCTAGGCTTTAGGCTCCCCTAGGCTAAGGCTTGGGCTCCCCTAGCCTTCAGGCTAGGGCACCCCTAGGCTTTAGGCTCCCCTAGGCTAAGGCTAGGGCTCCCCTAGCCTTCAGGCTAGGGCACCCCTAGGCTTTAGGCTCCCCTAGGCTAAGGCTAGGGCTCCCCTAGCCTTCAGGCTAGGGCACCCCTAGGCTTTAGGCTCCCCTAGGCTAAGGCTAGGGCTCCCCTAGTCTTCAGGCTAGGGCACCCCTAGGCTTTAGGCTCAGGCTCCCCTAGGAGAAGGCTAGGGCTCCCCTAGCCTTCAGGCTAGGGCACCCCTAGGCTTTAGGCTCCCCTAGGCTAAGGCTAGGGCCCCCCTAGCCTTCAGGCTAGGGCACCCCTAGGCTTTAGGCTCGGGCTCCCCTAGGCGAAGGCTAGGGCTCCCCTAGCCTTCAGGCTAGGGCACCCCTAGGCTTTAGGCTCCCCTAGGCTAAGGCTAGGGCTCCCCTAGCCTTCAGGCTAGGGCACCCCTAGGCTTTAGGCTCCCCTAGGCTAAGGCTAGGGCTCCCCTAGCCTTCAGGCTAGGGCACCCCTAGGCTTTAGGCTCGGGCTCCCCTAGGCTAAGGCTAGGGCTCCCCTAGCCTTCAGGCTAAGGCACCCCTAGGCTTTAGGCTCCCCTAGGCTAAGGCTAGGGCTCCCCTAGCCTTCAGGCTAGGGCACCCCTAGGCTTTAGGCTCCCCTAGGCTAAGGCTAGGGCTCCCCTAGCCTTCAGGCTAGGGCACCCCTAGGCTTTAGGCTCCCCTAGGCTAAGGCTTGGGCTCCCCTAGCCTTCAGGCTAGGGCACCCCTAGGCTTTAGGCTCCCCTAGGCTAAGGCTAGGTCTCCCCTAGCCTTCAGGCTAGGGCACCCCTAGGCTTTAGGCTCCCCTAGGCTAAGGCTAGGGCTCCCCTAGCCTTCAGGCTAGGGCACCCCTAGGCTTTAGGCTCCCCTAGGCTAAGGCTAGGGCTCCCCTAGCCTTCAGGCTAGGGCACCCCTAGGCTTTAGGCTCCCCTAGGCTAAGGCTAGGGCTCCCCTAGCCTTCAGGCTAGGGCACCCCTAGGCTTTAGGCTCCCCTAGGCTAAGGCTAGGGCTCCCCTAGCCTTCAGGCTAGGGCACCCCTAGGCTTTAGGCTCCCCTAGGCTTAGGCTAGGGCTCCCCTAGCCTTCAGGCTAGGGCACCCCTAGGCTTTAGGCTCCCCTAGGCTAACGCTAGGGCTCCCCTAGCCTTCAGGCTAGGGCACCCCTAGGCTTTAGGCTCCCCTAGGCTAACGCTAGGGCTCCCCTAGCCTTCAGGCTAGGGCACCCCTAGGCTTTAGGCTCCCCTAGGCTAACGCTAGGGCTCCCCTAGCCTTCAGGCTAGGGCACCCCTAGGCTTTAGGCTCCCCTAGGCTAAGGCTAGGGCTCCCCTAGCCTTCAGGCTAGGGCACCCCTAGGCTTTAGGCTCCCCTAGGCTAAGGCTAGGGCTCCCCTAGCCTTCAGGCTAGGGCACCCCTAGGCTTTAGGCTCCCCTAGGCTAAGGCTAGGGCTCCCCTAGCCTTCAGGCTAGGGCACCCCTAGGCTTTAGGCTCGGGCTCCCCTAGGCTAAGGCTAGGGCTCCCCTAGCCTTCAGGCTAGGGCACCCCTAGGCTTTAGGCTCCCCTAGGCTAAGGCTAGGGCTCCCCTAGCCTTCAGGCTAGGGCACCCCTAGGCTTTAGGCTCGGGCTCCCCGAGGCTAAGGCTAGGGCTCCCCTAGCCTTCAGGCTAGGGCACCCCTAGGATTTAGGTTCCCCTAGGCTAAGGCTAGGGCTCCCCTAGCCTTCAGGCTTGGGCACCCCTAGGCTTTAGGCTCCCCTAGGCTAAGGCTAGGGCACCCCTAGCCTTCAGGCTAGGGCACCCCTAGGCTTTAGGCTCCCCTAGGCTAAGGCTAGGGCTCCCCTAGCCTTCAGGCTAGGGCACCCCTAGGCTTTAGGCTCCCCTAGGCTAACGCTAGGGCTCCCCTAGCCTTCAGGCTAGGGCACCCCTAGGCTTTAGGCTCGGGCTCCCCTAGGCTAAGGCTAGGGCTCCCCTAGCCTTCAGGCTAGGGCACCCCTAGGCTTTAGGCTCCCCTAGGCTAAGGCTAGGGCTCCCCTAGCCTTCAGGCTAGGGCACCCCTAGGCTTTAGGCTCCCCTAGGCTAAGGCTAGGGCTCCCCTAGCCTTCAGGCTAGGGCACCCCTAGGCTTTAGGCTCCCCTAGGCTAAGGCTAGGGCTCCCCTAGCCTTCAGGCTAGGGCACCCCTAGGCTTTAGGCTCCCCTAGGCGAAGGCTAGGGCCCCCCTAGCCTTCAGGCTAGGGCACCCCTAGGCTTTAGGCTCCCCTAGGCTAAGGCTAGGGCCCCACTAGCCTTCAGGCTAGGGCACCCCTAGGCTTTAGGCTCGGGCTCCCCTAGGCGAAGGCTAGGGCTCCCCTAGCCTTCAGGCTAGGGCACCCCTAGGCTTTAGGCTCCCCTAGGCTAAGGCTAGGGCCCCCCTAGCCTTCAGGCTAGGGCACCCCTAGGCTTTAGGCTCGGGCTCCCCTAGGCGAAGGCTAGGGCTCCCCTAGCCTTCAGGCTAGGGCACCCCTAGGCTTTAGGCTCCCCTAGGCTAAGGCTAGGGCCCCCCTAGCCTTCAGGCTAGGCCACCCCTAGGCTTTAGGCTCGGGCTCCCCTAGGCGAAGGCTAGGGCTCCCCTAGCCTTCAGGCTAGGGCACCCCTAGGCTTTAGGCTCCCCTAGGCTAAGGCTAGGGCTCCCCTAGCCTTCAGGCTAGGGCACCCCTAGGCTTTAGGCTCCCCTAGGCTAAGGCTAGGGCTCCCCTAGCCTTCAGGCTAGGGCACCCCTAGGCTTTAGGCTCCCCTAGGCTAAGGCTAGGGCTCCCCTAGCCTTCAGGCTAGGGCACCCCTAGGCTTTAGGCTCCCCTAGGCTAAGGCTAGGGCTCCCCTAGCCTTCAGGCTAGGGCACCCCTAGGCTTTAGGCTCCCCTAGGCTAAGGCCAGGGCTCCCCTAGCCTTCAGGCTAGGGCACCCCTAGGCTTTAGGCTCCCCTAGTCTAAGGCCAGGGCTCCCCTAGCCTTCAGGCTAGGGCACCCCTAGGCTTTAGGCTCCCCTAGGCTAAGGCCAGGGCTCCCCTAGCCTTCAGGCTAGGGCACCCCTAGGCTTTAGGCTCCCCTAGGCTAAGGCCAGGGCTCCCCTAGCCTTCAGGCTAGGGCACCCCTAGGCTTTAGGCTCCCCTAGGCTAAGGCCAGGGTTCCCCTAGCCTTCAGGCTAGGGCACCCCTAGGCTTTAGGCTCCCCTAGGCTAAGGCCAGGGCTCCCCTAGCCTTCAGGCTAGGGCACCCCTAGGCTTTAGGCTCCCCTAGGCTAAGGCCAGGGCTCCCCTAGCCTTCAGGCTAGGGCACCCCTAGGCTTTAAGCTCCCCTAGGCTAAGGCTAGGGCTCCCCTAGCCTTCAGGCTAGGGCACCCCTAGGCTTTAGGCTCCCCTAGGCTAAGGCTAGGGCTCCCCTAGCCTTCAGGCTAGGGCACCCCTAGGCTTTAGGCTCCCCTAGGCTAAGGCTAGGGCTCCCCTAGCCTTCAGGCTAGGGCACCCCTAGGCTTTAGGCTCCCCTAGTCTAAGGCTAGGGCTCCCCAGCCTTCAGGCTAGGGCACCCCTAGGCTTTAGGCTCCCCTAGGCTAAGGCTAGGGCTCCCCTAGCCTTCAGGCTAGGGCACCCCTAGGCTTTAGGCTCCCCTAGGCTAAGGCTAGGGCTCCCCTAGCCTTCAGGTTAGGGCACCCCTAGGCTTTAGGCTCGGGCTCCCCTAGGCTAAGGCTAGGGCTCCCCTAGCCTTCAGGCTAGGGCACCCCTTGGCTTTAGGCTCGGGCTCCCCTAGGCTAAGGCTAGGGCTCCCCTAGCTTTCAGGCTAGGGCACCCCTTGGCTTTAGGCTCCCCTAGGCTAAGGCTAGGGCTCCCCTAGCCTTCAGGCTAGGGCACCCCTAGGCTTTAGGCTCCCCTAGGCTAAGGCTAGGGCTCCCCTAGCCTTCAGGCTAGGGCACCCCTAGGCTTTAGGCTCCCCTAGGCTAAGGCTAGGGCTCCCCTAGCCTTCAGGCTCGGGCACCCCTAGGCTTTAGGCTCCCCTAGGCTAAGGCTAGGGCTCCCCTCGCCTTCAGGCTCGGGCACCCCTAGGCTTTAGGCTCGGGCTCCCCTAGGCTAAGGCTAGGGCTCCCCTCGCCTTCAGGCTCGGGCACCCCTAGGCATTAGGCTCGGGCTCCCCTAGGCTAAGGCTAGGGCTCCCCTCGCCTTCAGGCTCGGGCACCCCTAGGCTTTAGGCTCGGGCTCCCCTAGGCTAAGGCTAGGGCTCCCCTCGCCTTCAGGCTCGGGCACCCCTAGGCTTTAGGCTCGGGCTCCCCTAGGCTAAGGCTAGGGCTCCCCTCGCCTTCAGGCTCGGGCACCCCTAGGCTTTAGGCTCGGGCTCCCCTAGGCTAAGGCTAGGGCTCCCCTCGCCTTCAGGCTCGGGCACCCCTAGGCTTTAGGCTCGGGCTCCCCTAGGCTAAGGCTAGGGCTCCCCTCGCCTTCAGGCTCGGGCCCCCCTAGGCTTTAGGCTCGGGCTCCCCTAGGCTAAGGCTAGGGCTCCCCTCGCCTTCAGGCTCGGGCCCCCCTAGGCTTTAGGCTCGGGCTCCCCTAGGCTAAGGCTAGGGCTCCCCTCGCCTTCAGGCTCGGGCCCCCCTAGGCTTTAGGCTCGGGCTCCCCTAGGCTAAGGCTAGGGCTCCCCTCGCCTTCAGGCTCGGGCCCCCCTAGGCTTTAGGCTCGGGCTCCCCTAGGCTAAGGCTAGGGCTCCCCTCGCCTTCAGGCTCGGGCCCCCCTAGGCTTTAGGCTCGGGCTCCCCTAGGCTAAGGCTAGGGCTCCCCTCGCCTTCAGGCTCGGGCCCCCCTAGGCTTTAGGCTCGGGCTCCCCTAGGCTAAGGCTAGGGCTCCCCTCGCCTTCAGGCTCGGGCCCCCCTAGGCTTTAGGCTCGGGCTCCCCTAGGCTAAGGATAGGGCTCCCCTCGCCTTCAGGCTCGGGCCCCCCTAGGCTTTAGGCTCGGGCTCCCCTAGGCTAAGGCTAGGGCTCCCCTCGCCTTCAGGCTCGGGCCCCCCTAGGCTTTAGGCTCGGGCTCCCCTAGGCTAAGGCTAGGGCTCCCCTAGCCTTCAGGCTAGGGCACCCCTAGGCTTTAGGCTCCCCTAGGCTAAGGCTAGGGCCCCCCTAGCCTTCAGGCTAGGCCACCCCTAGGCTTTAGGCTCGGGCTCCCCTAGGCGAAGGCTAGGGCTCCCCTAGCCTTCAGGCTAGGGCACCCCTAGGCTTTAGGCTCCCCTAGGCTAAGGCTAGGGCTCCCCTAGCCTTCAGGCTAGGGCACCCCTAGGCTTTAGGCTCCCCTAGGCTAAGGCTAGGGCTCCCCTAGCCTTCAGGCTAGGGCACCCCTAGGCTTTAGGCTCCCCTAGGCTAAGGCTAGGGCTCCCCTAGCGTTCAGGCTAGGGCACCCCTAGGCTTTAGGCTCCCCTAGGCTAAGGCTAGGGCTCCCCTAGCCTTCAGGCTAGGGCACCCCTAGGCTTTAGGCTCCCCTAGGCTAAGGCTAGGGCTCCCCTAGCCTTCAGGCTAGGGCACCCCTAGGCTTTAGGCTCCCCTAGGCTAAGGCTAGGGCTCCCCTAGCCTTCAGGCTAGGGCACCCCTAGGCTTTAGGCTCCCCTAGGCTAAGGCTAGGGCTCCCCTAGCCTTCAGGCTCGGGCACCCCTAGGCTTTAGGCTCCCCTAGGCTAAGGCTAGGGCTCCCCTCGCCTTCAGGCTCGGGCACCCCTAGGCTTTAGGCTCGGGCTCCCCTAGGCTAAGGCTAGGGCTCCCCTCGCCTTCAGGCTCGGGCACCCCTAGGCTTTAGGCTCAGGCTCCCCTAGGCTAAGGCTAGGGCTCCCCTAGCCTTCAGGCTAGGGCACCCTAGGCTTTAGGCTCCCCTAGGCTAAGGCTAGGGCTCCCCTAGCCTTCAGGCTAGGGCACCCCTAGGCTTTAGGCTCAGGCTCCCCTAGGCTAAGGCTAGGGCTCCCCTAGCCTTCAGGCTAGGGCACCCCTAGGCTTTAGGCTCCCCTAGGCTAAGGCTAGGGCTCCCCTAGCCTTCAGGCTAGGGCACCCCTAGGCTTTAGGCTCCCCTAGGCTAAGGCTTGGGCTCCCCTAGCCTTCAGGCTAGGGCACCCCTAGGCTTTAGGCTCCCCTAGGCTAAGGCTAGGTCTCCCCTAGCCTTCAGGCTAGGGCACCCCTAGGCTTTAGGCTCCCCTAGGCTAAGGCTAGGGCTCCCCTAGCCTTCAGGCTAGGGCACCCCTAGGCTTTAGGCTCCCCTAGGCTAAGGCTAGGGCTCCCCTAGCCTTCAGGCTAGGGCACCCCTAGGCTTTAGGCTCCCCTAGGCTAAGGCTAGGGCTCCCCTAGCCTTCAGGCTAGGGCACCCCTAGGCTTTAGGCTCCCCTAGGCTAAGGCTAGGGCTCCCCTAGCCTTCAGGCTAGGGCACCCCTAGGCTTTAGGCTCCCCTAGGCTTAGGCTAGGGCTCCCCTAGCCTTCAGGCTAGGGCACCCCTAGGCTTTAGGCTCCCCTAGGCTAACGCTAGGGCTCCCCTAGCCTTCAGGCTAGGGCACCCCTAGGCTTTAGGCTCCCCTAGGCTAACGCTAGGGCTCCCCTAGCCTTCAGGCTAGGGCACCCCTAGGCTTTAGGCTCCCCTAGGCTAAGGCTAGGGCTCCCCTAGCCTTCAGGCTAGGGCATCCCTAGGCTTTAGGCTCCCCTAGGCTAAGGCTAGGGCTCCCCTAGCCTTCAGGCTAGGGCACCCCTAGGCTTTAGGCTCCCCTAGGCTAAGGCTAGGGCTCCCCTAGCCTTCAGGCTAGGGCACCCCTAGGCTTTAGGCTCGGGCTCCCCTAGGCTAAGGCTAGGGCTCCCCTAGCCTTCAGGCTAGGGCACCCCTAGGCTTTAGGCTCCCCTAGGCTAAGGCTAGGGCTCCCCTAGCCTTCAGGCTAGGGCACCCCTAGGCTTTAGGCTCGGGCTCCCCGAGGCTAAGGCTAGGGCTCCCCTAGCCTTCAGGCTAGGGCACCCCTAGGATTTAGGTTCCCCTAGGCTAAGGCTAGGGCTCCCCTAGCCTTCAGGCTTGGGCACCCCTAGGCTTTAGGCTCCCCTAGGCTAAGGCTAGGGCACCCCTAGCCTTCAGGCTAGGGCACCCCTAGGCTTTAGGCTCCCCTAGGCTAAGGCTAGGGCTCCCCTAGCCTTCAGGCTAGGGCACCCCTAGGCTTTAGGCTCCCCTAGGCTAACGCTAGGGCTCCCCTAGCCTTCAGGCTAGGGCACCCCTAGGCTTTAGGCTCGGGCTCCCCTAGGCTAAGGCTAGGGCTCCCCTAGCCTTCAGGCTAGGGCACCCCTAGGCTTTAGGCTCCCCTAGGCTAAGGCTAGGGCTCCCCTAGCCTTCAGGCTAGGGCACCCCTAGGCTTTAGGCTCCCCTAGGCTAAGGCTAGGGCTCCCCTAGCCTTCAGGCTAGGGCACCCCTAGGCTTTAGGCTCCCCTAGGCTAAGGCTAGGGCTCCCCTAGCCTTCAGGCTAGGGCACCCCTAGGCTTTAGGCTCCCCTAGGCGAAGGCTAGGGCCCCCCTAGCCTTCAGGCTAGGGCACCCCTAGGCTTTAGGCTCCCCTAGGCTAAGGCTAGGGCCCCACTAGCCTTCAGGCTAGGGCACCCCTAGGCTTTAGGCTCGGGCTCCCCTAGGCGAAGGCTAGGGCTCCCCTAGCCTTCAGGCTAGGGCACCCCTAGGCTTTAGGCTCCCCTAGGCTAAGGCTAGGGCCCCCCTAGCCTTCAGGCTAGGGCACCCCTAGGCTTTAGGCTCGGGCTCCCCTAGGCGAAGGCTAGGGCTCCCCTAGCCTTCAGGCTAGGGCACCCCTAGGCTTTAGGCTCCCCTAGGCTAAGGCTAGGGCCCCCCTAGCCTTCAGGCTAGGCCACCCCTAGGCTTTAGGCTCGGGCTCCCCTAGGCGAAGGCTAGGGCTCCCCTAGCCTTCAGGCTAGGGCACCCCTAGGCTTTAGGCTCCCCTAGGCTAAGGCTAGGGCTCCCCTAGCCTTCAGGCTAGGGCACCCCTAGGCTTTAGGCTCCCCTAGGCTAAGGCTAGGGCTCCCCTAGCCTTCAGGCTAGGGCACCCCTAGGCTTTAGGCTCCCCTAGGCTAAGGCTAGGGCTCCCCTAGCCTTCAGGCTAGGGCACCCCTAGGCTTTAGGCTCCCCTAGGCTAAGGCTAGGGCTCCCCTAGCGTTCAGGCTAGGGCACCCCTAGGCTTTAGGCTCCCCTAGGCTAAGGCTAGGGCTCCCCTAGCCTTCAGGCTAGGGCACCCCTAGGCTTTAGGCTCCCCTAGGCTATGTCTAGGGCTCCCCTAGCCTTCAGGCTAGGGCACCCCTAGGCTTTAGGCTCCCCTAGGCTAAGGCTAGGGCTCCCCTAGCCTTCAGGCTAGGGCACCCCTAGGCTTTAGGCTCCCCTAGGCTTAGGCTAGGGCTCCCCTAGCCTTCAGGCTAGGGCACCCCTAGGCTTTAGGCTCCCCTAGGCTAAGGCTAGGGCTCCCCTAGCCTTCAGGCTAGGGCACCCTTAGGCTTTAGGCTCCCCTAGGCTAAGGCTAGGGCTCCCCTAGCCTTCAGGCTAGGGCACCCCTAGGCTTTAGGCTCCCCTAGGCTAAGGCTAGGGCTCCCCTAGCCTTCAGGCTAGGGCACCCCTAGGCTTTAGGCTCCCCTAGGCTAAGGCTAGGGCTCCCCTAGCCTTCAGGCTAGGGCACCCCTAGGCTTTAGGCTCGGGCTCCCCTAGGCTAAGGCTAGGGCTCCCCTAGCCTTCAGGCTAGGGCACCCCTAGGCTTTAGGCTCCCCTAGGCTAAGGCTAGGGCTCCCCTAGCCTTCAGGCTAGGGCACCCCTAGGCTTTAGGCTCGGGCTCCCCTAGGCTAAGGCTAGGGCTCCCCTAGCCTTCAGGCTAGGGCACCCCTAAGCTTTAGGCTCCCCTAGGCTAAGGCTAGGGCTCCCCTAGCCTTCAGGCTAAGGCACCCCTAGTCTTTAGGCTCCCCTAGGCTAAGGCTAGGGCTCCCCTAGCCTTCAGGCTAGGGCACCCCTAGGCTTTAGGCTCCCCTAGGCTAAGGCTAGGGCTCCCCTAGCCTTCAGGCTAGGGCACCCCTAGGCTTTAGGCTCCCCTAGGCTAAGGCCAGGGCTCCCCTAGCCTTCAGGCTAGGGCACCCCTAGGCTTTAGGCTCCCCTAGGCTAAGGCTAGGGCTCCCCTAGCCTTCAGGCTAGGGCACCCCTAGGCTTTAGGCTCCCCTAGGCTAAGGCCAGGGCTCCCCTAGCCTTCAGGCTAGGGCACCCCTAGGCTTTAGGCTCCCCTAGGCTAAGGCTAGGGCTCCCCTAGCCTTCAGGCTAGGGCACCCCTAGGCTTTAGGCTCCCCTAGGCTAAGGCTAGGGCTCCCCTAGCCTTCAGGCTAGGGCACCCCTAGGCTTTAGGCTCCCCTAGGCTAAGGCTAGGGCTCCCCTAGCCTTCAGGCTAGGGCACCCCTAGGCTTTAGGCTCCCCTAGTCTAAGGCCAGGGCTCCCCTAGCCTTCAGGCTAGGGCACCCCTAGGCTTTAGGCTCCCCTAGGCTAAGGCCAGGGCTCCCCTAGCCTTCAGGCTAGGGCACCCCTAGGCTTTAGGCTCCCCTAGGCTAAGGCTAGGGCTCCCCTAGCCTTCAGGCTAGGGCACCCCTAGGCTTTAGGCTCCCCTAGTCTAAGGCTAGGGCTCCCCAGCCTTCAGGCTAGGGCACCCCTAGGCTTTAGGCTCCCCTAGGCTAAGGCTAGGGCTCCCCTAGCCTTCAGGCTAGGGCACCCCTAGGCTTTAGGCTCCCCTAGGCTAAGGCTAGGGCTCCCCTCGCCTTCAGGCTCGGGCACCCCTAGGCTTTAGGCTCGGGCTCCCCTAGGCTAAGGCTAGGGCTCCCCTCGCCTTCAGGCTCGGGCACCCCTAGGCTTTAGGCTCAGGCTCCCCTAGGCTAAGGCTAGGGCTCCCCTAGCCTTCAGGCTAGGGCACCCTAGGCTTTAGGCTCCCCTAGGCTAAGGCTAGGGCTCCCCTAACCTTCAGGCTAGGGCACCCCTAGGCTTTAGGCTCAGGCTCCCCTAGGCTAAGGCTAGGGCTCCCCTAGCCTTCAGGCTAGGGCACCCCTAGGCTTTAGGCTCCCCTAGGCTAAGGCTAGGGCTCCCCTAGCCTTCAGGCTAGGGCACCCCTAGGCTTTAGGCTCCCCTAGGCTAAGGCTAGGGCTCCCCTAGCCTTCAGGCTAGGGCACCCCTAGGCTTTAGGCTCCCCTAGGCTAAGGCTTGGGCTCCCCTAGCCTTCAGGCTAGGGCACCCCTAGGCTTTAGGCTCCCCTAGGCTAAGGCTAGGGCTCCCCTAGCCTTCAGGCTAGGGCACCCCTAGGCTTTAGGCTCCCCTAGGCTAAGGCTAGGGCTCCCCTAGCCTTCAGGCTAGGGCACCCCTAGGCTTTAGGCTCCCCTAGGCTAAGGCTAGGGCTCCCCTAGTCTTCAGGCTAGGGCACCCCTAGGCTTTAGGCTCAGGCTCCCCTAGGAGAAGGCTAGGGCTCCCCTAGCCTTCAGGCTAGGGCACCCCTAGGCTTTAGGCTCCCCTAGGCTAAGGCTAGGGCCCCCCTAGCCTTCAGGCTAGGGCACCCCTAGGCTTTAGGCTCGGGCTCCCCTAGGCGAAGGCTAGGGCTCCCCTAGCCTTCAGGCTAGGGCACCCCTAGGCTTTAGGCTCCCCTAGGCTAAGGCTAGGGCTCCCCTAGCCTTCAGGCTAGGGCACCCCTAGGCTTTAGGCTCCCCTAGGCTAAGGCTAGGGCTCCCCTAGCCTTCAGGCTAGGGCACCCCTAGGCTTTAGGCTCGGGCTCCCCTAGGCTAAGGCTAGGGCTCCCCTAGCCTTCAGGCTAGGGCACCCCTAGGCTTTAGGCTCCCCTAGGCTAAGGCTAGGGCTCCCCTAGCCTTCAGGCTAGGGCACCCCTAGGCTTTAGGCTCCCCTAGGCTAAGGCTAGGGCTCCCCTAGCCTTCAGGCTAGGGCACCCCTAGGCTTTAGGCTCCCCTAGGCTAAGGCTTGGGCTCCCCTAGCCTTCAGGCTAGGGCACCCCTAGGCTTTAGGCTCCCCTAGGCTAAGGCTAGGTCTCCCCAAGCCTTCAGGCTAGGGCACCCCTAGGCTTTAGGCTCCCCTAGGCTAAGGCTAGGGCTCCCCTAGCCTTCAGGCTAGGGCACCCCTAGGCTTTAGGCTCCCCTAGGCTAAGGCTAGGGCTCCCCTAGCCTTCAGGCTAGGGCACCCCTAGGCTTTAGGCTCCCCTAGGCTAAGGCTAGGGCTCCCCTAGCCTTCAGGCTAGGGCACCCCTAGGCTTTAGGCTCCCCTAGGCTAAGGCTAGGGCTCCCCTAGCCTTCAGGCTAGGGCACCCCTAGGCTTTAGGCTCCCCTAGGCTTAGGCTAGGGCTCCCCTAGCCTTCAGGCTAGGGCACCCCTAGGCTTTAGGCTCCCCTAGGCTAACGCTAGGGCTCCCCTAGCCTTCAGGCTAGGGCACCCCTAGGCTTTAGGCTCCCCTAGGCTAACGCTAGGGCTCCCCTAGCCTTCAGGCTAGGGCACCCCTAGGCTTTAGGCTCCCCTAGGCTAAGGCTAGGGCTCCCCTAGCCTTCAGGCTAGGGCACCCCTAGGCTTTAGGCTCCCCTAGGCTAAGGCTAGGGCTCCCCTAGCCTTCAGGCTAGGGCACCCCTAGGCTTTAGGCTCCCCTAGGCTAAGGCTAGGGCTCCCCTAGCCTTCAGGCTAGGGCACCCCTAGGCTTTAGGCTCGGGCTCCCCTAGGCTAAGGCTAGGGCTCCCCTAGCCTTCAGGCTAGGGCACCCCTAGGCTTTAGGCTCCCCTAGGCTAAGGCTAGGGCTCCCCTAGCCTTCAGGCTAGGGCACCCCTAGGCTTTAGGCTCGGGCTCCCCGAGGCTAAGGCTAGGGCTCCCCTAGCCTTCAGGCTAGGGCACCCCTAGGATTTAGGTTCCCCTAGGCTAAGGCTAGGGCTCCCCTAGCCTTCAGGCTTGGGCACCCCTAGGCTTTAGGCTCCCCTAGGCTAAGGCTAGGGCACCCCTAGCCTTCAGGCTAGGGCACCCCTAGGCTTTAGGCTCTCCTAGGCTAAGGCTAGGGCTCCCCTAGCCTTCAGGCTAGGGCACCCCTAGGCTTTAGGCTCCCCTAGGCTAACGCTAGGGCTCCCCTAGCCTTCAGGCTAGGGCACCCCTAGGCTTTAGGCTCGGGCTCCCCTAGGCTAAGGCTAGGGCTCCCCTAGCCTTCAGGCTAGGGCACCCCTAGGCTTTAGGCTCCCCTAGGCTAAGGCTAGGGCTCCCCTAGCCTTCAGGCTAGGGCACCCCTAGGCTTTAGGCTCCCCTAGGCTAAGGCTAGGGCTCCCCTAGCCCTCAGGCTAGGGCACCCCTAGGCTTTAGGCTCCCCTAGGCTAAGGCTAGGGCTCCCCTAGCCTTCAGGCTAGGGCACCCCTAGGCTTTAGGCTCCCCTAGGCGAAGGCTAGGGCCCCCCTAGCCTTCAGGCTAGGGCACCCCTAGGCTTTAGGCTCCCCTAGGCTAAGGCTAGGGCCCCACAAGCCTTCAGGCTAGGGCACCCCTAGGCTTTAGGCTCGGGCTCCCCTAGGCGAAGGCTAGGGCTCCCCTAGCCTTCAGGCTAGGGCACCCCTAGGCTTTAGGCTCCCCTAGGCTAAGGCTAGGGCCCCCCTAGCCTTCAGGCTAGGGCACCCCTAGGCTTTAGGCTCGGGCTCCCCTAGGCGAAGGCTAGGGCTCCCCTAGCCTTCAGGCTAGGGCACCCCTAGGCTTTAGGCTCCCCTAGGCTAAGGCTAGGGCCCCCCTAGCCTTCAGGCTAGGCCACCCCTAGGCTTTAGGCTCGGGCTCCCCTAGGCGAAGGCTAGGGCTCCCCTAGCCTTCAGGCTAGGGCACCCCTAGGCTTTAGGCTCCCCTAGGCTAAGGCTAGGGCTCCCCTAGCCTTCAGGCTAGGGCACCCCTAGGCTTTAGGCTCCCCTAGGCTAAGGCTAGGGCTCCCCTAGCCTTCAGGCTAGGGCACCCCTAGGCTTTAGGCTCCCCTAGGCTAAGGCTAGGGCTCCCCTAGCCTTCAGGCTAGGGCACCCCTAGGCTTTAGGCTCCCCTAGGCTAAGGCTAGGGCTCCCCTAGCCTTCAGGCTAGGGCACCCCTAGGCTTTAGGCTCCCCTAGGCTATGTCTAGGGCTCCCCTAGCCTTCAGGCTAGGGCACCCCTAGGCTTTAGGCTCCCCTAGGCTAAGGCTAGGGCTCCCCTAGCCTTCAGGCTAGGGCACCCCTAGGCTTTAGGCTCCCCTAGGCTTAGGCTAGGGCTCCCCTAGCCTTCAGGCTAGGGCACCCCTAGGCTTTAGGCTCCCCTAGGCTAAGGCTAGGGCTCCCCTAGCCTTCAGGCTAGGGCACCCCTAGGCTTTAGGCTCCCCTAGGCTAAGGCTAGGGCTCCCCTAGCCTTCAGGCTAGGGCACCCCTAGGCTTTAGGCTCCCCTAGGCTAAGGCTAGGGCTCCCCTAGGCTTCAGGCTAGGGCACCCCTAGGCTTTAGGCTCCCCTAGGCTAAGGCTAGGGCTCCCCTAGCCTTCAGGCTAGGGCACCCCTAGGCTTTAGGCTCGGGCTCCCCTAGGCTAAGGCTAGGGCTCCCCTAGCCTTCAGGCTAGGGCACCCCTAGGCTTTAGGCTCCCCTAGGCTAAAGCTAGGGCTCCCCTAGCCTTCAGGCTAGGGCACCCCTAGGCTTTAGGCTCGGGCTCCCCTAGGCTAAGGCTAGGGCTCCCCTAGCCTTCAGGCTAGGGCACCCCTAGGCTTTAGGCTCCCCTAGGCTAAGGCTAGGGCTCCCCTAGCCTTCAGGCTAAGGCACCCCTAGTCTTTAGGCTCC
Organism: Tenrec ecaudatus; assembly: GCF_050624435.1. Classification (NCBI taxonomy): domain Eukaryota; kingdom Metazoa; phylum Chordata; class Mammalia; order Afrosoricida; family Tenrecidae; genus Tenrec; species Tenrec ecaudatus. Next base: position 27,544 of record NW_027459241.1, read on the forward strand.
CCTAGGCTAAGGCTAGGGCTCCCCTAGCCTTCAGGCTAGGGCACCCCTAGGCTTTAGGCTCCCCTAGGCTAAGGCTAGGGCTCCCCTAGCCTTCAGGCTAGGGCACCCCTAGGCTTTAGGCTCCCCTAGGCTAAGGCTAGGGCTCCCCTAGCCTTCAGGCTAGGGCACCCCTAGGCTTTAGGCTCCCCTAGGCTAAGGCCAGGGCTCCCCTAGCCTTCAGGCTAGGGCACCCCTAGGCTTTAGGCTCCCCTAGGCTAAGGCCAGGGCTCCCCTAGCCTTCAGGCTAGGGCACCCCTAGGCTTTAGGCTCCCCTAGGCTAAGGCCAGGGCTCCCCTAGCCTTCAGGCTAGGGCACCCCTAGGCTTTAGGCTCCCCTAGGCTAAGGCTAGGGCTCCCCTAGCCTTCAGGCTAGGGCACCCCTAGGCTTTAGGCTCCCCTAGGCTAAGGCCAGGGCTCCCCTAGCCTTCAGGCTAGGGCACCCCTAGGCTTTAGGCTCCCCTAGGCTAAGGCCAGGGCTCCCCTAGCCTTCAGGCTAGGGCACCCCTAGGCTTTAGGCTCCCCTAGGCTAAGGCCAGGGCTCCCCTAGCCTTCAGGCTAGGGCACCCCTAGACTTTAGGCTCCCCTAGGCTAAGGCCAGGGCTCCCCTAGCCTTCAGGCTAGGGCACCCCTAGGCTTTAGGCTCCCCTAGGCTAAGGCCAGGGCTCCCCTAGCCTTCAGGCTAGGGCACCCCTAGGCTTTAGGCTCCCCTAGGCTAAGGCCAGGGCTCCCCTAGCCTTCAGGCTAGGGCACCCCTAGGCTTTAGGCTCCCCTAGGCTAAGGCCAGGGCTCCCCTAGCCTTCAGGCTAGGGCACCCCTAGGCTTTAGGCTCCCCTAGGCTAAGGCCAGGGCTCCCCTAGCCTTCAGGCTAGGGCACCCCTAGGCTTTAAGCTCCCCTAGGCTAAGGCTAGGGCTCCCCTAGCCTTCAGGCTAGGGCACCCCTAGGCTTTAGGCTCCCCTAGGCTAAGGCTAGGGCTCCCCTAGCCTTCAGGCTAGGGCACCCCTAGGCTTTAGGCTCCCCTAGGCTAAGGCTAGGGCTCCCCTAGCCTTCAGGCTAGGGCACCCCTAGGCTTTAGGCTCCCCTAGTCTAAGGCTAGGGCTCCCCAGCCTTCAGGCTAGGGCACCCCTAGGCTTTAGGCTCCCCTAGGCTAAGGCTAGGGCTCCCCTAGCCTTCAGGCTAGGGCACCCCTAGGCTTTAGGCTCCCCTAGGCTAAGGCTAGGGCTCCCCTAGCCTTCAGGTTAGGGCACCCCTAGGCTTTAGGCTCGGGCTCCCCTAGGCTAAGGCTAGGGCTCCCCTAGCCTTCAGGCTAGGGCACCCCTTGGCTTTAGGCTCGGGCTCCCCTAGGCTAAGGCTAGGGCTCCCCTAGCTTTCAGGCTAGGGCACCCCTTGGCTTTAGGCTCCCCTAGGCTAAGGCTAGGGCTCCCCTAGCCTTCAGGCTAGGGCACCCCTAGGCTTTAGGCTCCCCTAGGCTAAGGCTAGGGCTCCCCTAGCCTTCAGGCTAGGGCACCCCTAGGCTTTAGGCTCCCCTAGGCTAAGGCTAGGGCTCCCCTATCCTTCAGGCTCGGGCACCCCTAGGCTTTAGGCTCCCCTAGGCTAAGGCTAGGGCTCCCCTCGCCTTCAGGCTCGGGCACCCCTAGGCTTTAGGCTCGGGCTCCCCTAGGCTAAGGCTAGGGCTCCCCTCGCCTTCAGGCTCGGGCACCCCTAGGCATTAGGCTCGGGCTCCCCTAGGCTAAGGCTAGGGCTCCCCTCGCCTTCAGGCTCGGGCACCCCTAGGCTTTAGGCTCGGGCTCCCCTAGGCTAAGGCTAGGGCTCCCCTCGCCTTCAGGCTCGGGCACCCCTAGGCTTTAGGCTCGGGCTCCCCTAGGCTAAGGCTAGGGCTCCCCTCGCCTTCAGGCTCGGGCACCCCTAGGCTTTAGGCTCGGGCTCCCCTAGGCTAAGGCTAGGGCTCCCCTCGCCTTCAGGCTCGGGCACCCCTAGGCTTTAGGCTCGGGCTCCCCTAGGCTAAGGCTAGGGCTCCCCTCGCCTTCAGGCTCGGGCCCCCCTAGGCTTTAGGCTCGGGCTCCCCTAGGCTAAGGCTAGGGCTCCCCTCGCCTTCAGGCTCGGGCCCCCCTAGGCTTTAGGCTCGGGCTCCCCTAGGCTAAGGCTAGGGCTCCCCTCGCCTTCAGGCTCGGGCCCCCCTAGGCTTTAGGCTCGGGCTCCCCTAGGCTAAGGCTAGGGCTCCCCTCGCCTTCAGGCTCGGGCCCCTCTAGGCTTTAGGCTCGGGCTCCCCTAGGCTAAGGCTAGGGCTCCCCTCGCCTTCAGGCTCGGGCCCCCCTAGGCTTTAGGCTCGGGCTCCCCTAGGCTAAGGCTAGGGCTCCCCTCGCCTTCAGGCTCGGGCCCCCCTAGGCTTTAGGCTCGGGCTCCCCTAGGCTAAGGCTAGGGCTCCCCTCGCCTTCAGGCTCGGGCCCCCCTAGGCTTTAGGCTCGGGCTCCCGTGGCTAAGGCTAGGGCTCCCCTCGCCTTCAGGCTCGGGCCCCCCTAGGCTTTAGGCTCGGGCTCCCCTAGGCTAAGGCTAGGGCTCCCCTCGCCTTCAGGCTCGGGCCCCCCTAGGCTTTAGGCTCGGGCTCCCCTAGGCTAAGGCTAGGGCTCCCCTAGCCTTCAGGCTAGGGCACCCCTAGGCTTTAGGCTCCCCTAGGCTAAGGCTAGGGCCCCCCTAGCCTTCAGGCTAGGCCACCCCTAGGCTTTAGGCTCCGGCTCCCCTAGGCGAAGGCTAGGGCTCCCCTAGCCTTCAGGCTAGGGCACCCCTAGGCTTTAGGCTCCCCTAGGCTAAGGCTAGGGCTCCCCTAGCCTTCAGGCTAGGGCACCCCAAGGCTTTAGGCTCCCCTAGGCTAAGGCTAGGGCTCCCCTAGCCTTCAGGCTAGGGCACCCCTAGGCTTTAGGCTCCCCTAGGCTAAGGCTAGGGCCCCCCTAGCCTTCAGGCTAGGCCACCCCTAGGCTTTAGGCTCGGGCTCCCTAGGCTAAGGCTAGGGCTCCCCTCGCCTTCAGGCTCGGGCCCCCCTAGGCTTTAGGCTCGGGCTCCCCTAGGCTAAGGCTAGGGCTCCCCTCGCCTTCAGGCTCGGGCCCCCCTAGGCTTTAGGCTCGGGCTCCCCTAGGCTAAGGCTAGGGCTCCCCTCGCCTTCAGGCTCGGGCCCCCCTAGGCTTTAGGCTCGGGCTCCCCTAGGCTAAGGCTAGGGCTCCCCTCGCCTTCAGGCTCGGGCCCCCCTAGGCTTTAGGCTCGGGCTCCCCTAGGCTAAGGCTAGGGCTCCCCTCGCCTTCAGGCTCGGGCCCCCCTAGGCTTTAGGCTCGGGCTCCCCTAGGCTAAGGCTAGGGCTCCCCTCGCCTTCAGGCTCGGGCCCCCCTAGGCTTTAGGCTCGGGCTCCCCTAGGCTAAGGCTAGGGCTCCCCTCGCCTTCAGGCTCGGGCCCCCCTAGGCTTTAGGCTCGGGCTCCCGTGGCTAAGGCTAGGGCTCCCCTCGCCTTCAGGCTCGGGCCCCCCTAGGCTTTAGGCTCGGGCTCCCCTAGGCTAAGGCTAGGGCTCCCCTCGCCTTCAGGCTCGGGCCCCCCTAGGCTTTAGGCTCGGGCTCCCCTAGGCTAAGGCTAGGGCTCCCCTAGCCTTCAGGCTAGGGCACCCCTAGGCTTTAGGCTCCCCTAGGCTAAGGCTAGGGCCCCCCTAGCCTTCAGGCTAGGCCACCCCTAGGCTTTAGGCTCGGGCTCCCCTAGGCGAAGGCTAGGGCTCCCCTAGCCTTCAGGCTAGGGCACCCCTAGGCTTTAGGCTCCCCTAGGCTAAGGCTAGGGCTCCCCTAGCCTTCAGGCTAGGGCACCCCTAGGCTTTAGGCTCCCCTAGGCTAAGGCTAGGGCTCCCCTAGCCTTCAGGCTAGGGCACCCCTAGGCTTTAGGCTCCCCTAGGCTAAGGCTAGGGCTCCCCTAGCCTTCAGGCTAGGGCACCCCTAGGCTTTAGGCTCCCCTAGGCTAAGGCTAGGGCTCCCCTAGCGTTCAGGCTAGGGCACCCCTAGGCTTTAGGCTCCCCTAGGCTAAGGCTAGGGCTCCCCTAGCCTTCAGGCTAGGGCACCCCTAGGCTTTAGGCTCCCCTAGGCTAAGGCTAGGGCTCCCCTAGCCTTCAGGCTAGGGCACCCCTAGGCTTTAGGCTCCCCTAGGCTAAGGCTAGGGCTCCCCTAGCCTTCAGGCTAGGGCACCCCTAGGCTTTAGGCTCCCCTAGGCTAAGGCTAGTGCTCCCCTAGCCTTCAGGCTAGGGCACCCCTAGGCTTTAGGCTCCCCTAGGCTTAGGCTAGGGCTCCCCTAGCCTTCAGGCTAGGGCACCCCTAGGCTTTAGGCTCCCCTAGGCTAAGGCTAGGGCTCCCCTAGCCTTCAGGCTAGGGCACCCCTAGGCTTTAGGCTCCCCTAGGCTAAGGCTAGGGCTCCCCTAGCCTTCAGGCTAGGGCACCCCTAGGCTTTAGGCTCCCCTAGGCTAAGGCTAGGGCTCCCCTAGCCTTCAGGCTAGGGCACCCCTAGGCTTTAGGCTCCCCTAGGCTAAGGCTAGGGCTCCCCTAGCCTTCAGGCTAGGGCACCCCTAGGCTTTAGGCTCGGGCTCCCCTAGGCTAAGGCTAGGGCTCCCCTAGCCTTCAGGCTAGGGCACCCCTAGGCTTTAGGCTCCCCTAGGCTAAGGCTAGGGCTCCCCTAGCCTTCAGGCTAGGGCACCCCTAGGCTTTAGGCTCGGGCTCCCCTAGGCTAAGGCTAGGGCTCCCCTAGCCTTCAGGCTAGGGCACCCCTAGGCTTTAGGCTCCCCTAGGCTAAGGCTAGGGCTCCCCTAGCCTTCAGGCTAAGGCACCCCTAGTCTTTAGGCTCCCCTAGGCTAAGGCTAGGGCTCCCCTAGCCTTCAGGCTAGGGCACCCCTAGGCTTTAGGCTCCCCTAGGCTAAGGCTAGGGCTCCCCTAGCCTTCAGGCTAGGGCACCCCTAGGCTTTAGGCTCCCCTAGGCTAAGGCTAGGGCTCCCCTAGCCTTCAGGCTAGGGCACCCCTAGGCTTTAGGCTCCCCTAGGCTAAGGCCAGGGCTCCCCTAGCCTTCAGGCTAGGGCACCCCTAGGCTTTAGGCTCCCCTAGGCTAAGGCCAGGGCTCCCCTAGCCTTCAGGCTAGGGCACCCCTAGGCTTTAGGCTCCCCTAGGCTAAGGCTAGGGCTCCCCTAGCCTTCAGGCTAGGGCACCCCTAGGCTTTAGGCTCCCCTAGGCTAAGGCTAGGGCTCCCCTAGCCTTCAGGCTAGGGCACCCCTAGGCTTTAGGCTCCCCTAGGCTAAGGCTAGGGCTCCCCTAGCCTTCAGGCTAGGGCACCCCTAGGCTTTAGGCTCCCCTAGGCTAAGGCTAGGGCTCCCCTAGCCTTCAGGCTAGGGCACCCCTAGGCTTTAGGCTCCCCTAGGCTAAGGCTAGGGCTCCCCTAGCCTTCAGGCTAGGGCACCCCTAGGCTTTAGGCTCCCCTAGGCTAATGCTAGGGCTCCCCTAGCCTTCAGGCTAGGGCACCCCTAGGCTTTAGGCTCCCCTAGGCTAAGGCTAGGGCTCCCCTAGCCTTCAGGCTAGGGCACCCCTAGGCTTTAGGCTCGGGCTCCCCTAGGCTAAGGCTAGGGCTCCCCTAGCCTTCAGGCTAGGGCACCCCTAGGCTTTAGGCTCCCCTAGGCTAAGGCTAGGGCTCCCCTAGCCTTCAGGCTAGGGCACCCCTAGGCTTTAGGCTCGGGCTCCCCTAGGCTAAGGCTAGGGCTCCCCTAGCCTTCAGGCTAGGGCACCCCTAGGCTTTAGGCTCCCCTAGGCTAAGGCTAGGGCTCCCCTAGCCTTCAGGCTAAGGCACCCCTAGTCTTTAGGCTCCCCTAGGCTAAGGCTAGGGCTCCCCTAGCCTTCAGGCTAGGGCACCCCTAGGCTTTAGGCTCCCCTAGGCTAAGGCTAGGGCTCCCCTAGCCTTCAGGCTAGGGCACCCCTAGGCTTTAGGCTCCCCTAGGCTAAGGCTAGGGCTCCCCTAGCCTTCAGGCTAGGGCACCCCTAGGCTTTAGGCTCCCCTAGGCTAAGGCCAGGGCTCCCCTAGCCTTCAGGCTAGGGCACCCCTAGGCTTTAGGCTCCCCTAGGCTAAGGCCAGGGCTCCCCTAGCCTTCAGGCTAGGGCACCCCTAGGCTTTAGGCTCCCCTAGGCTAAGGCTAGGGCTCCCCTAGCCTTCAGGCTAGGGCACCCCTAGGCTTTAGGCTCCCCTAGGCTAAGGCTAGGGCTCCCCTAGCCTTCAGGCTAGGGCACCCCTAGGCTTTAGGCTCCCCTAGGCTAAGGCTAGGGCTCCCCTAGCCTTTAGGCTAGGGCACCCCTAGGCTTTAGGCTCCCCTAGGCTAAGGCCAGGGCTCCCCTAGCCTTCAGGCTAGGGCACCCCTAGGCTTTAGGCTCCCCTAGGGTAAGGCCAGGGCTCCCCTAGCCTTCAGGCTAGGGCACCCCTAGGCTTTAGGCTCCCCTAGGCTAAGGCCAGGGCTCCCCTAGCCTTCAGGCTAGGGCACCCCTAGGCTTTAGGCTCCCCTAGGCTAAGGCCAGGGCTCCCCTAGCCTTCAGGCTAGGGCACCCCTAGGCTTTAGGCTCCCCTAGGCTAAGGCCAGGGCTCCCCTAGCCTTCAGGCTAGGGCACCCCTAGGCTTTAGGCTCCCCTAGGCTAAGGCCAGGGCTCCCCTAGCCTTCAGGCTAGGGCACCCCTAGGCTTTAAGCTCCCCTAGGCTAAGGCTAGGGCTCCCCTAGCCTTCAGGCTAGTGCACCCCTAGGCTTTAGGCTCCCCTAGGCTAAGGCTAGGGCTCCCCTAGCCTTCAGGCTAGGGCACCCCTAGGCTTTAGGCTCCCCTAGGCTAAGGCTAGGGCTCCCCTAGCCTTCAGGCTAGGGCACCCCTAGGCTTTAGGCTCCCCTAGTCTAAGGCTAGGGCTCCCCAGCCTTCAGGCTAGGGCACCCCTAGGCTTTAGGCTCCCCTAGGCTAAGGCTAGGGCTCCCCTAGCCTTCAGGCTAGGGCACCCCTAGGCTTTAGGCTCCCCTAGGCTAAGGCTAGGGCTCCCCTAGCCTTCAGGTTAGGGCACCCCTAGGCTTTAGGCTCGGGCTCCCCTAGGCTAAGGCTAGGGCTCCCCTAGCCTTCAGGCTAGGGCACCCCTTGGCTTTAGGCTCGGGCTCCCCTAGGCTAAGGCTAGGGCTCCCCTAGCTTTCAGGCTAGGGCACCCCTTGGCTTTAGGCTCCCCTAGGCTAAGGCTAGGGCTCCCCTAGCCTTCAGGCTAGGGCACCCCTAGGCTTTAGGCTCCCCTAGGCTAAGGCTAGGGCTCCCCTAGCCTTCAGGCTAGGGCACCCCTAGGCTTTAGGCTCCCCTAGGCTAAGGTTAGGGCTCCCCTAGCCTTCAGGCTCGGGCCCCCCTAGGCTTTAGGCTCCCCTAGGCTAAGGCTAGGGCTCCCCTCGCCTTCAGGCTCGGGCACCCCTAGGCTTTAGGCTCGGGCTCCCCTAGGCTAAGGCTAGGGCTCCCCTCTCCTTCAGGCTCGGGCACCCCTAGGCTTTAGGCTCGGGCTCCCCTAGGCTAAGGCTAGGGCTCCCCTCTCCTTCAGGCTCGGGCACCCCTAGGCTTTAGGCTCGGGCTCCCCTAGGCTAAGGCTAGGGCTCCCCTCGCCTTCAGGCTCGGGCACCCCTAGGCTTTAGGCTCGGGCTCCCCTAGGCTAAGGCTAGGGCTCCCCTCGCCTTCAGGCTCGGGCACCCCTAGGCTTTAGGCTCGGGCTCCCCTAGGCTAAGGCTAGGGCTCCCCTCGCCTTCAGGCTCGGGCACCCCTAGGCTTTAGGCTCGGGCTCCCCTAGGCTAAGGCTAGGGCTCCCCTCGCCTTCAGGCTCGGGCCCCCCTAGGCTTTAGGCTCGGGCTCCCCTAGGCTAAGGCTAGGGCTCCCCTCGCCTTCAGGCTCGGGCCCCCCTAGGCTTTAGGCTCGGGCTCCCCTAGGCTAAGGCTAGGGCTCCCCTCGCCTTCAGGCTCGGGCCCCCCTAGGCTTTAGGCTCGGGCTCCCCTAGGCTAAGGCTAGGGCTCCCCTCGCCTTCAGGCTCGGGCCCCCCTAGGCTTTAGGCTCGGGCTCCCCTAGGCTAAGGCTAGGGCTCCCCTCACCTTCAGGCTCGGGCCCCCCTCGCCTTCAGGCTCGGGCCCCCCTAGGCTTTAGGCTCGGGCTCCCCTAGGCTAAGGCTAGGGCTCCCCTCGCCTTCAGGCTCGGGCCCCCCTAGGCTTTAGGCTCGGGCTCCCCTAGGCTAAGGCTAGGGCTCCCCTCGCCTTCAGGCTCGGGCCCCCCTAGGCTTTAGGCTCGGGCTCCCCTAGGCTAAGGCTAGGGCTCCCCTCGCCTTCAGGCTCGGGCCCCCCTAGGCTTTAGGCTCGGGCTCCCCTAGGCTAAGGCTAGGGCTCCCCTCGCCTTCAGGCTCGGGCCCCCCTAGGCTTTAGGCTCGGGCTCCCCTAGGCTAAGGCTAGGGCTCCCCTCGCCTTCAGGCTCGGGCCCCCCTAGGCTTTAGGCTCGGGCTCCCCTAGGCTAAGGCTAGGGCTCCCCTCGCCTTCAGGCTCGGGCCCCCCTAGCCTTTAGGCTCGGGCTCCCCTAGGCTAAGGCTAGGGCTCCCCTCGCCTTCAGGCTCGGGCCCCCCTAGCCTTTAGGCTCGGGCTCCCCTAGGCTAAGGCTAGGGCTCCCCTCGCCTTCAGGCTCGGGCCCCCCTAGCCTTTAGGCTCGGGCTCCCCTAGGCTAAGGCTAGGGCTCCCCTCGCCTTCAGGCTCGGGCCCCCCTAGCCTTTAGGCTCGGGCTCCCCTAGGCTAAGGCTAGGGCTCCCCTCGCCTTCAGGCTCGGGCCCCCCTAGCCTTTAGGCTCGGGCTCCCCTAGGCTAAGGCTAGGGCTCCCCTCGCCTTCAGGCTCGGGCCCCCCTAGCCTTTAGGCTCGGGCTCCCCTAGGCTAAGGCTAGGGCTCCCCTCGCCTTCAGGCTCGGGCCCCCCTAGCCTTTAGGCTCGGGCTCCCCTAGGCTAAGGCTAGGGCTCCCCTCGCCTTCAGGCTCGGGCCCCCCTAGCCTTTAGGCTCGGGCTCCCCTAGGCTAAGGCTAGGGCTCCCCTCGCCTTCAGGCTCGGGCCCCCCTAGCCTTTAGGCTCGGGCTCCCCTAGGCTAAGGCTAGGGCTCCCCTCGCCTTCAGGCTCGGGCCCCCCTAGCCTTTAGGCTCGGGCTCCCCTAGGCTAAGGCTAGGGCTCCCCTCGCCTTCAGGCTCGGGCCCCCCTAGCCTTTAGGCTCGGGCTCCCCTAGGCTAAGGCTAGGGCTCCCCTCGCCTTCAGGCTCGGGCCCCCCTAGCCTTTAGGCTCGGGCTCCCCTAGGCTAAGGCTAGGGCTCCCCTCGCCTTCAGGCTCGGGCCCCCCTAGCCTTTAGGCTCGGGCTCCCCTAGGCTAAGGCTAGGGCTCCCCTCGCCTTCAGGCTCGGGCCCCCCTAGCCTTTAGGCTCGGGCTCCCCTAGGCTAAGGCTAGGGCTCCCCTCGCCTTCAGGCTCGGGCCCCCCTAGCCTTTAGGCTCGGGCTCCCCTAGGCTAAGGCTAGGGCTCCCCTCGCCTTCAGGCTCGGGCCCCCCTAGCCTTTAGGCTCGGGCTCCCCTAGGCTAAGGCTAGGGCTCCCCTCGCCTTCAGGCTCGGGCCCCCCTAGCCTTTAGGCTCGGGCTCCCCTAGGCTAAGGCTAGGGCTCCCCTCGCCTTCAGGCTCGGGCCCCCCTAGCCTTTAGGCTCGGGCTCCCCTAGGCTAAGGCTAGGGCTCCCCTCGCCTTCAGGCTCGGGCCCCCCTAGCCTTTAGGCTCGGGCTCCCCTAGGCTAAGGCTAGGGCTCCCCTCGCCTTCAGGCTCGGGCCCCCCTAGCCTTTAGGCTCGGGCTCCCCTAGGCTAAGGCTAGGGCTCCCCTCGCCTTCAGGCTCGGGCCCCCCTAGCCTTTAGGCTCGGGCTCCCCTAGGCTAAGGCTAGGGCTCCCCTCGCCTTCAGGCTCGGGCCCCCCTAGCCTTTAGGCTCGGGCTCCCCTAGGCTAAGGCTAGGGCTCCCCTCGCCTTCAGGCTCGGGCCCCCCTAGCCTTTAGGCTCGGGCTCCCCTAGGCTAAGGCTAGGGCTCCCCTCGCTTCAGGCTCGGGCCCCCCTAGCCTTTAGGCTCGGGCTCCCCTAGGCTAAGGCTAGGGCTCCCCTCGCCTTCAGGCTCGGGCCCCCCTAGCCTTTAGGCTCGGGCTCCCCTAGGCTAAGGCTAGGGCTCCCCTCGCCTTCAGGCTCGGGCCCCCCTAGCCTTTAGGCTCGGGCTCCCCTAGGCTAAGGCTAGGGCTCCCCTCGCCTTCAGGCTCGGGCACCCCTAGGCTTTAGGCTCGGGCTCCCCTAGGCTAAGGCTAGGGCTCCCCTCACCTTCAGGCTCGGGCCCCCCTCGCCTTCAGGCTCGGGCCCCCCTAGGCTTTAGGCTCGGGCTCCCCTAGGCTAAGGCTAGGGCTCCCCTCGCCTTCCGGCTCGGGCCCCCCTAGGCTTTAGGCTCGGGCTCCCCTAGGCTAAGGCTAGGGCTCCCCTCGCCTTCAGGCTCGGGCCCCCCTAGGCCTTTAGGCTCGGGCTCCCCTAGGCTAAGGCTAGGGCTCCCCTCGCCTTCAGGCTCGGGCCCCCCTAGGCTTTAGGCTCGGGCTCCCCTAGGCTAAGGCTAGGGCTCCCCTCGCCTTCAGGCTCGGGCCCCCCTAGGCTTTAGGCTCGGGCTCCCCTAGGCTAAGGCTAGGGCTCCCCTCGCCTTCAGGCTCGGGCCCCCCTAGGCTTTAGGCTCGGGCTCCCCTAGGCTAAGGCTAGGGCTCCCCTCGCCTTCAGGCTCGGGCCCCCCTAGGCTTTAGGCTCGGGCTCCCCTAGGCTAAGGCTAGGGCTCCCCTCGCCTTCAGGCTCGGGCCCCCCTAGCCTTTAGGCTCGGGCTCCCCTAGGCTAAGGCTAGGGCTCCCCTCGCCTTCAGGCTCGGGCCCCCCTAGCCTTTAGGCTCGGGCTCCCCTAGGCTAAGGCTAGGGCTCCCCTCGCCTTCAGGCTCGGGCCCCCCTAGCCTTTAGGCTCGGGCTCCCCTAGGCTAAGGCTAGGGCTCCCCTCGCCTTCAGGCTCGGGCCCCCCTAGCCTTTAGGCTCGGGCTCCCCTAGGCTAAGGCTAGGGCGCCCCTCGCCTTCAGGCTCGGGCCCCCCTAGCCTTTAGGCTCGGGCTCCCCTAGGCTAAGGCTAGGGCTCCCCTCGCCTTCAGGCTCGGGCCCCCCTAGCCTTTAGGCTCGGGCTCCCCTAGGCTAAGGCTAGGGCTCCCCTCGCCTTCAGGCTCGGGCCCCCCTAGCCTTTAGGCTCGGGCTCCCCTAGGCTAAGGCTAGGGCTCCCCTCGCCTTCAGGCTCGGGCCCCCCTAGCCTTTAGGCTCGGGCTCCCCTAGGCTAAGGCTAGGGCTCCCCTCGCCTTCAGGCTCGGGCCCCCCTAGCCTTTAGGCTCGGGCTCCCCTAGGCTAAGGCTAGGGCTCCCCTCGCCTTCAGGCTCGGGCCCCCCTAGCCTTTAGGCTCGGGCTCCCCTAGGCTAAGGCTAGGGCTCCCCTCGCCTTCAGGCTCGGGCCCCCCTAGCCTTTAGGCTCGGGCTCCCCTAGGCTAAGGCTAGGGCTCCCCTCGCCTTCAGGCTCGGGCCCCCCTAGCCTTTAGGCTCGGGCTCCCCTAGGCTAAGGCTAGGGCTCCCCTCGCCTTCAGGCTCGGGCCCCCCTAGCCTTTAGGCTCGGGCTCCCCTAGGCTAAGGCTAGGGCTCCCCTCGCCTTCAGGCTCGGGCCCCCCTAGCCTTTAGGCTCGGGCTCCCCTAGGCTAAGGCTAGGGCTCCCCTCGCCTTCAGGCTCGGGCCCCCCTAGCCTTTAGGCTCGGGCTCCCCTAGGCTAAGGCTAGGGCTCCCCTCGCCTTCAGGCTCGGGCCCCCCTAGCCTTTAGGCTCGGGCTCCCCTAGGCTAAGGCTAGGGCTCCCCTCGCCTTCAGGCTCGGGCACCCCTAGCCTTTAGGCTCGGGCTCCCCTAGGCTAAGGCTAGGGCTCCCCTCGCCTTCAGGCTCGGGCACCCCTAGCCTTTAGGCTCGGGCTCCCCTAGGCTAAGGCTAGGGCTCCCCTCGCCTTCAGGCTCGGGCACCCCTAGCCTTTAGGCTCGGGCTCCCCTAGGCTAAGGCTAGGGCTCCCCTCGCCTTCAGGCTCGGGCACCCCTAGCCTTTAGGCTCGGGCTCCCCTAGGCTAAGGCTAGGGCTCCCCTCGCCTTCAGGCTCGGGCACCCCTAGGCTTTAGGCTCGGGCTCCCCTAGGCTAAGGCTAGGGCTCGCCTCGCCTTCAGGCTCGGGCACCCCTAGGCTTTAGGCTCGGGCTCCCCTAGGCTAAGGCTAGGGCTCGCCTCGCCTCCAGGCTCGGGCACCCCTAGGCTTTAGGCTCGGGCTCCCCTAGGCTAAGGCTAGGGCTCGCCTCGCCTCCAGGCTCGGGCACCCCTAGGCTTTAGGCTCGGGCTCCCCTAGGCTAAGGCTAGGGCTCGCCTCGCCTCCAGGCTCGGGCACCCCTAGGCTTTAGGCTCGGGCTCCCCTAGGCTAAGGCTAGGGCTCGCCTCGCCTCCAGGCTCGGGCACCCCTAGGCTTTAGGCTCGGGCTCCCCTAGGCTAAGGCTAGGGCTCGCCTCGCCTCCAGGCTCGGGCACCCCTAGGCTTTAGGCTCGGGCTCCCCTAGGCTAAGGCTAGGGCTCGCCTCGCCTCCAGGCTCGGGCACCCCTAGGCTTTAGGCTCGGGCTCCCCTAGGCTAAGGCTAGGGCTCGCCTCGCCTCCAGGCTCGGGCACCCCTAGGCTTTAGGCTCGGGCTCCCCTAGGCTAAGGCTAGGGCTCGCCTCGCCTCCAGGCTCGGGCACCCCTAGGCTTTAGGCTCGGGCTCCCCTAGGCTAAGGCTAGGGCTCGCCTCGCCTCCAGGCTCGGGCACCCCTAGGCTTTAGGCTCGGGCTCCCCTAGGCTAAGGCTAGGGCTCGCCTCGCCTCCAGGCTCGGGCACCCCTAGGCTTTAGGCTCGGGCTCCCCTAGGCTAAGGCTAGGGCTCGCCTCGCCTCCAGGCTCGGGCACCCCTAGGCTTTAGGCTCGGGCTCCCCTAGGCTAAGGCTAGGGCTCGCCTCGCCTCCAGGCTCGGGCACCCCTAGGCTTTAGGCTCGGGCTCCCCTAGGCTAAGGCTAGGGCTCGCCTCGCCTCCAGGCTCGGGCACCCCTAGGCTTTAGGCTCGGGCTCCCCTAGGCTAAGGCTAGGGCTCGCCTCGCCTCCAGGCTCGGGCACCCCTAGGCTTCAGGCTCGGGCTCCCCTAGGCTAAGGCTAGGGCTCGCCTCGCCTCCAGGCTCGGGCACCCCTAGGCTTCAGGCTCGGGCTCCCCTAGGCTAAGGCTAGGGCTCGCCTCGCCTCCAGGCTCGGGCACCCCTAGGCTTCAGGCTCGGGCTCCCCTAGGCTAAGGCTAGGGCTCGCCTCGCCTCCAGGCTCGGGCACCCCTAGGCTTCAGGCTCGGGCTCCCCTAGGCTAAGGCTAGGGCTCGCCTCGCCTCCAGGCTAGGGCACCCCTAGGCTTTAGGCTCGGGCTCCCCTAGGCTAAGGCTAGGGCTCGCCTCGCCTCCAGGCTCGGGCACCCCTAGGCTTTAGGCTCGGGCTCCCCTAGGCTAAGGCTAGGGCTCGCCTCGCCTCCAGGCTAGGGCACCCCTAGGCTTTAGGCTCGGGCTCCCCTAGGCTAAGGCTAGGGCTCGCCTCGCCTCCAGGCTAGGGCACCCCTAGGCTTTAGGCTCGGGCTCCCCTAGGCTAAGGCTAGGGCTCGCCTCGCCTCCAGGCTAGGGCACCCCTAGGCTTTAGGCTCGGGCTCCCCTAGGCTAAGGCTAGGGCTCGCCTCGCCTCCAGGCTAGGGCACCCCTAGGCTTTAGGCTCGGGCTCCCCTAGGCTAAGGCTAGGGCTCGCCTCGCCTGCAGGCTAGGGCACCCCTAGGCTTTAGGCTCGGGCTCCCCTAGGCTAAGGCTAGGGCTCGCCTCGCCTCCAGGCTAGGGCACCCCTAGGCTTTAGGCTCGGGCTCCCCTAGGCTAAGGCTAGGGCTCGCCTCGCCTCCAGGCTAGGGCACCCCTAGGCTTTAGGCTCGGGCTCCCCTAGGCTGAGGCTAGGGCTCGCCTCGCCTCCAGGCTAGGGCACCCCTAGGCTTTAGGCTCGGGCTCCCCTAGGCTGAGGCTAGGTCTCGCCTCGCCTCCAGGCTAGGGCACCCCTAGGCTTTAGGCTCGGGCTCCCCTAGGCTGAGGCTAGGGCTCGCCTCGCCTCCAGGCTAGGGCACCCCTAGGCTTTAGGCTCGGGCTCCCCTAGGCTGAGGCTAGGGCTCGCCTCGCCTCCAGGCTAGGGCACCCCTAGGCTTTAGGCTCGGGCTCCCCTAGGCTGAGGCTAGGGCTCGCCTCGCCTCCAGGCTAGGGCACCCCTAGGCTTTAGGCTCGGGCTCCCCTAGGCTGAGGCTAGGGCTCGCCTCGCCTCCAGGCTAGGGCACCCCTAGGCTTTAGGCTCGGGCTCCCCTAGGCTGAGGCTAGGGCTCGCCTCGCCTCCAGGCTAGGGCACCCCTAGGCTTTAGGCTCGGGCTCCCCTAGGCTGAGGCTAGGGCTCGCCTCGCCTCCAGGCTAGGGCACACCTAGGCTTTAGGCTCGGGCTCCCCTAGGCTGAGGCTAGGGCTCGCCTCGCCTCCAGGCTAGGGCACCCCTAGGCTTTAGGCTCGGGCTCCCCTAGGCTGAGGCTAGGGCTCGCCTCGCCTCCAGGCTAGGGCACCCCTAGGCTTTAGGCTCGGGCTCCCCTAGGCTGAGGCTAGGGCTCGCCTCGCCTTCAGACTAGGGCACCCCTAGGCTTTAGACTCGGGCTCCCCTAGGCTGAGGCTAGGGCTCGCCTCGCCTTCAGGCTAGGGCACCCCTAGGCTTTAGGCTCGGGCTCCCCTAGGCTGAGGCTAGGGCTCGCCTCGCCTTCAGGCTAGGGCACCCCTAGGCTTTAGGCTCGGGCTCCCCTAGGCTGAGGCTAGGGCTCGCCTCGCCTTCAGGCTAGGGCACCCCTAGGCTTTAGGCTCGGGCTCCCCTAGGCTGAGGCTAGGGCTCGCCTCGCCTTCAGGCTAGGGCACCCCTAGGCTTTAGGCTCGGGCTCCCCTAGGCTGAGGCTAGGGCTCGCCTCGCCTTCAGGCTAGGGCACCCCTAGGCTTTAGGCTCGGGCTCCCCTAGGCTGAGGCTAGGGCTCGCCTCGCCTTCAGGCTAGGGCACCCCTAGGCTTTAGGCTCGGGCTCCCCTAGGCTGAGGCTAGGGCTCGCCTCGCCTTCAGGCTAGGGCACCCCTAGGCTTTAGGCTCGGGCTCCCCTAGGCTGAGGCTAGGGCTCGCCTCGCCTTCAGGCTAGGGCACCCCTAGGCTTTAGGCTCGGGCTCCCCTAGGCTGAGGCTAGGGCTCGCCTCGCCTTCAGGCTAGGGCACCCCTAGGCTTTAGGCTCGGGCTCCCCTAGGCTGAGGCTAGGGCTCGCCTCGCCTTCAGGCTAGGGCACCCCTAGGCTTTAGGCTCCCCTAGGCTGAGGCTAGGGCTCGCCTCGCCTTCAGGCTAGGGCACCCCTAGGCTTTAGGCTCCCCTAGGCTGAGGCGAGGGCTCCCCTCGCCTTCAGGCTAGGGCACCCCCAGGCTTTAGGCTCCCCTAGGCTGAGGCTAGGGCTCCCCTAGCCTTCAGGCTAGGGCACCCCTAGGCTTCAGGCTCCCCTAGGCTGAGGCTAGGGCTCCCCTAGGCTAAGGCTAGGGCTCCCCTAGCCTTCAGGCTAGGGCACCCCTAGGCTTCAGGCTCCCCTAGGCTGAGGCTAGGGCTCCCCTAGGCTAAGGCTAGGGCTCCCCTAGCATTCAGGCTAGGGCACCCCAAGGCTTCAGGCTCCCCTAGGCTGAGGCTAGGGCTCCCCTAGGCTAAGGCTAGGGCTCCCCTAGCCTTCAGGCTAGGGCACCCCTAGGCTTCAGGCTCCCCTAGGCTGAGGCTAGGGCTCCCCTAGGCTAAGGCTAGGGCTCCCCTAGCCTTCAGGCTAGGGCACCCCTAGGCTTCAGGCTCCCCTAGGCTGAGGCTAGGGCTCCCCTAGGCTAAGGCTAGGGCTCCCCTAGCCTTCAGGCTAGGGCACCCCTAGGCTTCAGGCTCCCCTAGGCTAAGGCTAGGTCTCCCCTAGGCTAAGGCTAGGGCTCCCCTAGCCTTCAGGCTAGGGCACCCCTAGGCTTCAGGCTCCCCTAGGCTAAGGCTAGGGCTCCCCTAGGCTAAGGCTAGGGCTCCCCTAGCCTTCAGGCTAGGGCACACCTAGGTTTCAGGCTCCCCTAGGCTAAGGCTAGGGCTCCCCTAGGCTAAGGCTAGGGCTCCCCTAGCCTTCAGGCTAGGGCACCCCTAGGCTTCAGGCTCCCCTAGGCTAAGGCTAGGGCTCCCCTAGGCTAAGGCTAGGGCTCCCCTAGCCTTCAGGCTAGGGCACCCCTAGGCTTCAGGCTCCCCTAGGCTAAGGCTAGGGCTCCCCTAGGCTAAGGCTAGGGCTCCCCTAGCCTTCAGGCTAGGGCACCCCTAGGCTTCAGGCTCCCCTAGGCTAAGGCTAGGGCTCCCCTAGGCTAAGGCTAGCGCTCCCCTAGCCTGAAGGCTAGGGCACCCCTAGGCTTCAGGCTCCCCTAGGCTAAGGCTAGGGCTCCCCTAGGCTAAGGCTAGGGCTCCCCTAGCCTTCAGGCTAGGGCACCCCTAGGCTTCAGGCTCCCCTAGGCTAAGGCTAGGGCTCCCCTAGGCTAAGGCTACGGCTCCCCTAGCCTTCAGGCTAGGGCACCCCTAGGCTTCAGGCTCCCCTAGGCTAAGGCTAGGGCTCCCCTAGGCTAAGGCTAGGGCTCCCCTAGCCTTCAGGCTAGGGCACCCCTAGGCTTCAGGCTCCCCTAGGCTAAGGCTAGGGCTCCCCTAGGCTAAGGCTAGGGCTCCCCTAGCCTTCAGGCTAGGGCACTTCTAGGCTTTAGGCTCCCCTAGGCTAAGGCTAGGGCTCCCCTAGGCTAAGGCTAGGGCTCCCCTAGCCTTCAGGCTAGGGCACCCCTAGGCTTTAGGCTCCCCTAGGCTAAGGCTAGGGCTCCCCTAGGCTAAGGCTAGGGCTCCCCTAGCCTTCAGGCTAGGGTACCCCTAGGCTTTAGGCTCCCCTAGGCTAAGGCTAGGGCTCCCCTAGGCTAAGGCTAGGGCTCCCCTAGCCTTCAGGCTAGGGCACCCCTAGGCTTTAGGCTCCCCTAGGCTAAGGCTAGGGCTCCCCTAGGCTAAGGCTAGGGCTCCCCTAGCCTTCAGGCTAGGGCACCCCTAGGCTTTAGGCTCCCCTAGGTTAAGGCTAGGGCTCCCCTAGGCTAAGGCTAGGGTTCCCCTAGGCTAAGGCTAGGGCTCCCCTAGCCTTCAGGCTAGGGCACCCCTAGGCTTTAGGCTCCCCTAGGCTAAGGCTAGGGCTCCCCTAGGCTAAGGCTAGGGCTCCCCTAGCCTTCAGGCTAGGGCACACCTAGGCTTTAGGCTCCCCTAGGCTAAGGCTAGGGCTCCCCTAGGCTAAGGCTAGGGCTCCCCTAGCCTTCAGGCTAGGGCACCCCTAGGCTTTAGGCTCCCCTAGGCTAAGGCTAGGGCTCCCCTAGGCTAAGGCTAGGGCTCCCCTAGCCTTCAGGCTAGGGCACCCCTAGGCTTTAGGCTCCCCTAGGCTAAGGCTAGGGCTCCCCTAGGCTAAGGCTAGGGCTCCCCTAGCCTTCAGGCTAGGGCACCCCTAGGCTTTAGGCTCCCCTAGGCTAAGGCTAGGGCTCCCCTAGGCTAAGGCTAGGGCTCCCCTAGCCTTCAGGCTAGGGCACCCCTAGGTTTAGGCTCCCCTAGGCTAAGGCTAGGGCTCCCCTAGGCTAAGGCTAGGGCTCCCCTAGCCTTCAGGCAAGGGCACCCCTAGGCTTTAGGCTCCCCTAGGCTAAGGCTAGGGCTCCCCTAGGCTAAGGCTAGGGCTCCCCTAGCCTTCAGGCTAGGGCACCCCTAGGCTTTAGGCTCCCCTAGGCTAAGGCTAGGGCTCCCCTAGGCTAAGGCTAGGGCTCCCCTAGCCTTCAGGCTAGGGCACCCCTAGGCTTTAGGCTCCCCTAGGCTAAGGCTAGGGCTCCCCTAGGCTAAGGCTAGGGCTCCCCTAGCCTTCAGGCTAGGGCACCCCTAGGCTTTAGGCTCCCCTAGGCTAAGGCTAGGGCTCCCCTAGGCTAAGGCTAGGGCTCCCCTAGCCTTCAGGCTAGGGCACCCCTAGGCTTTAGGCTCCCCTAGGCTAAGGCTAGGGCTCCCCTAGGCTAAGGCTAGGGCTCCCCTAGCCTTCAGGCTAGGGCACCCCTAGGCTTTAGGCTCCCCTAGGCTAAGGCTAGGGCTCCCCTAGGCTAAGGCTAGGGCTCCCCTAGCCTTCAGGCTAGGGCACCCCTAGGCTTTAGGCTCCCCTAGGCTAAGGCTAGGGCTCCCCTAGGCTAAGGCTAGGGCTCCCCTAGCCTTCAGGCTAGGGCACCCCTAGGCTTTAGGCTCCCCTAGGCTAAGGCTAGGGCTCCCCTAGGCTAAGGCTAGGGCTCCCCTAGCCTTCAGGCTAGGCCACCCCTAGGCTTTAGGCTCCCCTAGGCTAAGGCTAGGGCTCCCGTAGGCTAAGGCTAGGGCTCCCCTAGCCTTCAGGCTAGGGCACCCCTAGGCTTTAGGCTCCCCTAGGCTAAGGCTAGGCCTCCCCTAGGCTAAGGCTAGGGCTCCCCTAGCCTTCAGGCTAGGGCACCCCTAGGCTTTAGGCTCCCCTAGGCTAAGGCTAGGGCTCCCCTAGGCTAAGGCTAGGGCTCCCCTAGCCTTCAGGCTAGGGCACCCCTAGGCTTTAGGCTCCCCTAGGCTAAGGCTAGGGCTCCCCTAGGCTAAGGCTAGGGCTCCCCTAGCCTACAGGCTAGGGCACCCCTAGGCTTTAGGCTCCCCTAGGCTAAGGCTAGGGCTCCCCTAGGCTAAGGCTAGGGCTCCCCTAGCCTTCAGGCTAGGGCACCCCTAGGCTTTAGGCTCCCCTAGGCTAAGGCTAGGGCTCCCCTAGGCTAAGGCTAGGGCTCCCCTAGCCTTCAGGCTAGGGCTCCCCTAGGCTTTAGACTCCCCTAGGCTAAGGCTAGGGCTCCCCTAGGCTAAGGCTAGGGCTCCCCTAGCCTTCAGGCTAGGGCTCCCCTAGGCTTTAGGCTCCCCTAGGCTAAGGCTAGGGCTCCCCTAGGCTAAGGCTAGGGCTCCCCTAGCCTTCAGGCTAGGGCTCCCCTAGGCTTTAGGCTCCCCTAGGCTAAGGCTAGGGCTCCCCTAGGCTAAGGCTAGGGCTCCCCTAGCCTTCAGGCTAGGGCTCCCCTAGGCTTTAGGCTCCCCTAGGCTAAGGCTAGGGCTCCCCTAGGCTAAGGCTAGGGCTCCCCTAGCCTTCAGGCTAGGGCTCCCCTAGGCTTTAGGCTCCCCTAGGGTAAGGCTAGGGCTCCCCTAGGCTAAGGCTAGGGCTCCCCTAGCCTTCAGGCTAGGGCTCCCCTAGGCTTTAGGCTCCCCTAGGCTAAGGCTAGGGCTCCCCTAGGCTAAGGCTAGGGCTCCCCTAGCCTTCAGGCTAGGGCTCCCCTAGGCTTTAGGCTCCCCTAGGCTAAGGCTAGGGCTCCCCTAGGCTAAGGCTAGGGCTCCCATAGCCTTCAGGCTAGGGCACCCCTAGGCTTCAGGCTCCCCTAGGCTAAGGCTAGGGCTCCCCTAGGCGAAGGCTAGGGCTCGCCTAGCCTTCAGGCTAGGGCACCCCTAGGCTTCAGGCTCCCCTAGGCTAAGGCTAGGGCTCCCCTAGGCGAAGGCTAGGGCTCCCCTAGCCTTCAGGCTAGGGCACCCCTAGGCTTCAGGCTCCCCTAGGCGAAGGCTAGGGCTCCCCTAGGCGAAGGCTAGGGCTCCCCTAGCCTTCAGGCTAGGGCACCCCTAGGCTTCAGGCTCCCCTTGGCGAAGGCTAGGGCTCCCCTAGGCGAAGGCTAGGGCTCCCCTAGCCTTCAGGCTAGGGCACCCCTAGGCTTCAGGCTCCCCTAGGCTAAGGCTAGGGCTCCCCTAGGCGAAGGCTAGGGCTCCCCTAGCCTTCAGGCTAGGGCACCCCTAGGCTTCAGGCTCCCCTAGGCGAAGGCTAGGGCTCCCCTAGGCGAAGGCTAGGGCTCCCCTAGCCTTCAGGCTAGGGCACCCCTAGGCTTCAGGCTCCCCTAGGCGAAGGCTAGGGCTCCCCTAGGCGAAGGCTAGGGCTCCCCTAGCCTTCAGGCTAGGGCACCCCTAGGCTTCAGGCTCCCCTAGGCGAAGGCTAGGGCTCCCCTAGGCGAAGGCTAGGGCTCCCCTAGCCTTCAGGCTAGGGCACCCCTAGGCTTCAGGCTCCCCTAGGCGAAGGCTAGGGCTCCCCTAGGCGAAGGCTAGGGCTCCCCTAGCCTTCAGGCTAGGGCACCCCTAGGCTTCAGGCTCCCCTAGGCGAAGTCTAGGGCTCCCCTAGGCGAAGGCTAGGGCTCCCCTAGCCTTCAGGCTAGGGCTCCCCTAGGCTAAGGCTAGGGCTCCCCTAGCCTTCAGGCTAGGGCACCCCTAGGCTTTAGGCTCCCCTAGGCTAAGGCTAGGGCTCCCCTAGGCTAAGGCTAGGGCTCCCCTAGCCTTCAGGCTAGGGCACCCCTAGGTCTTAGGCTCCCCTAGGCTAAGGCTAGGGCTCCCCTAGGCTAAGGCTAGGGCTCCCCTAGCCTTCAGGCTAGGGCACCCCTAGGCTTTAGGCTCCCCTAGGCTAAGGCTAGGGCTACCCTAGGCTAAGGCTAGGGCTCCCCTAGGCTAAGGCTAGGGCTCCCCTAGCCTTCAGGCTAGGGCACCCCTAGGCTTTAGGCTCCCCTAGGCTAAGGCTAGGGCTCCCCTAGGCTAAGGCTAGGGCTCCCCTAGCCTTCAGGCTAGGGCACCCCTAGGCTTTAGGCTCCCCTAGGCTAAGGCTAGGGCTCCCCTAGGCTAAGACTAGGGCTCCCCTAGCCTTCAGGCTAGGGCACCCCTAGGCTTTAGGCTCCCCTAGGCTAAGGCTAGGGCTCCCCTAGGCTAAGGCTAGGGCTCCCCTAGCCTTCAGGCTAGGCCACCCCTAGGCTTTAGGCTCCCCTAGGCTAAGGCTAGGGCTCCCGTAGGCTAAGGCTAGGGCTCCCCTAGCCTTCAGGCTAGGGCACCCCTAGGCTTTAGGCTCCCCTAGGCTAAGGCTAGGCCTCCCCTAGGCTAAGGCTAGGGCTCCCCTAGCCTTCAGGCTAGGGCACCCATAGGCTTTAGGCTCCCCTAGGCTAAGGCTAGGGCTCCCCTAGGCTAAGGCTAGGGCTCCCCTAGCCTTCAGGCTAGGGCACCCCTAGGCTTTAGGCTCCCCTAGGCTAAGGCTAGGGCTCCCCTAGGCTAAGGCTAGGGCTCCCCTAGCCTTCAGGCTAGGGCACCCCTAGGCTTTAGGCTCCCCTAGGCTAAGGCTAGGGCTCCCCTAGGCTAAGGCTAGGGCTCCCCTAGCCTTCAGGCTAGGGCACCCCTAGGCTTTAGGCTCCCTTAGGCTAAGGCTAGGGCTCCCCTAGGCTAAGGCTAGGGCTCCCCTAGCCTTCAGGCTAGGGCTCCCCTAGGCTTTAGGCTCCCCTAGGCTAAGGCTAGGGCTCCCCTAGGCTAAGGCTAGGGCTCCCCTAGCCTTCAGGCTAGGGCTCCCCTAGGCTTTAGGCTCCCCTAGGCTAAGGCTAGGGCTCCCCTAGGCTAAGGCTAGGGCTCCCCTAGCCTTCAGGCTAGGGCTCCCCTAGGCTTTAGGCTCCCCTAGGCTAAGGCTAGGCCTCCCCTAGGCTAAGGCTAGGGCTCCCCTAGCCTTCAGGCTAGGGCTCCCCTAGGCTTTAGGCTCCCCTAGGCTAAGGCTAGGGCTCCCCTAGGCTAAGGCTAGGGCTCCCCTAGCCTTCAGGCTAGGGCTCCCCTAGGCTTTAGGCTCCCCTAGGCTAAGGCTAGGGCTCCCCTAGGCTAAGGCTAGGGCTCCCCTAGCCTTCAGGCTAGGGCTCCCCTAGGCTTTAGGCTCCCCTAGGCTAAGGCTAGGGCTCCCCTAGGCTAAGGCTAGGGCTCCCCTAGCCTTCAGGCTAGGGCTCCCCTAGGCTTTAGGCTCCCCTAGGCTAAGGCTAGGGCTCCCCTAGGCTAAGGCTAGGGCTCCCCTAGCATTCAGGCTAGGGCTCCCCTAGGCTTTAGGCTCCCCTAGGCTAAGGCTAGGGCTCCCCTAGGCTAAGGCTAGGGCTCCCCTAGCCTTCAGGCTAGGGCTCCCCTAGGCTTTAGGCTCCCCTAGGCTAAGGCTAGGGCTCCCCTAGGCTAAGGCTAGGGCTCCCCTAGCCTTCAGGCTAGGGCTCCCCTAGGCTTTAGGCTCCCCTAGGCTAAGGCTAGGGCTCCCCTAGGCTAAGGCAAGGGCTCCCCTAGCCTTCACGCTAGGGCTCCCCTAGGCTTTAGGCTCCCCTAGGCTAAGGCTAGGGCTCCCCTAGGCTAAGGCTAGGGCTCCCCTAGCCTTCAGGCTAGGGCTCCCCTAGCCTTCAGGCTAGGGCACCCCTAGGCTTTAGGCTCCCCTAGGCTAAGGCTAGGGCTCCCCTAAGCTAAGGCTAGGGCTCCCCTAGCCTTCAGGCTAGGGCTCCCCTAGCCTTCAGGCTAGGGCACCCCTAGGCTTCAGGCTCCCCTAGGCGAAGGCTAGGGCTCCCCTAGGCGAAGGCTAGGGCTCCCCTAGCCTTCAGGCTAGGGCACCCCTAGGCTTCAGGCTCCCCTAGGCGAAGGCTAGGGCTCCCCTAGGCGAAGGCTAGGGCTCCCCTAGCCTTCAGGCTAGGGCACCCCTAGGCTTCAGGCTCCCCTAGGCGAAGGCTAGGGCTCCCCTAGGCGAAGGCTAAGGCTCCCCTAGCCTTCAGGCTAGGGCACCCCTAGGCTTCAGGCTCCCCTAGGCGAAGGCTAGGGCTCCCCTAGGCGAAGGCTAGGGCTCCCCTAGCCTTCAGGCTAGGGCACCCCTAGGCTTCAGGCTCCCCTAGGCGAAGGCTAGGGCTCCCCTAGGCGAAGGCTAGGGCTCCCCTAGCCTTCAGGCTAGGGCACCCCTAGGCTTCAGGCTCCCCTAGGCGAAGGCTAGGGCTCCCCTAGGCGAAGGCTAGGGCTCCCCTAGCCTTCAGGCTAGGGCACCCCTAGGCTTCAGGCTCCCCTAGGCGAAGGCTAGGGCTCCCCTAGCCTTCAGGCTAGGGCACCCCTAGCCTTCAGGCTAGGGAACCCCTAGGCTTTAGGCTCCCCTAGGCTAAGGCTAGGGCTCCCCTAGGCTAAGGCTAGGGCTCCCCTAGCCTTCAGGCTAGGGCTCCCCTAGCCTTCAGGCTAGGGCACCCCTAGGCTTTAGGCTCCCCTAGGCTAAGGCTAGGGCTCCCCTAAGCTAAGGCTAGGGCTCCCCTAGCCTTCAGGCTAGGGCTCCCCTAGCCTTCAGGCTAGGGCACCCCTAGGCTTTAGGCTCCCCTAGGCTAAGGCTAGGGCTCCCCTAGGCGAAGGCTAGGGCTCCCCTAGCCTTCAGGCTAGGGCACCCCTAGGCTTCAGGCTCCCCTAGGCTAAGGCTAGGGCTCCCCTAGGCGAAGGCTAGGGCTCCCCTAGCTTTCAGGCTAGGGCACCCCTAGGCTTCAGGCTCCCCTAGGCTAAGGCTAGGGCTCCCCTAGGCGAAGGCTAGGGCTCCCCTAGCCTTCAGGCTAGGGCACCCCTAGGCTTCAGGCTCCCCTAGGCTAAGGCTAGGGCTCCCCTAGGCGAAGGCTAGGGCTCCCCTAGCCTTCAGGCTAGGGCACCCCTAGGCTTCAGGCTCCCCTAGGCGAAGGCAAGGGCTCCCCTAGGCGAAGGCTAGGGCTCCCCTAGCCTTCAGGCTAGGGCACCCCTAGGCTTCAGGCTCCCCTAGGCGAAGGCTAGGGCTCCCCTAGGCGAAGGCTAGGGCTCCACTAGCCTTCAGGCTAGGGCACCCCTAGGCTTCAGGCTCCCCTAGGCGAAGGCTAGGGCTCCCCTAGGCGAAGGCTAGGGCTCCCCTAGCCTTCAGGCTAGGGCACCCCTAGGCTTCAGGCTCCCCTAGGCGAAGGCTAGGGCTCCCCTAGGCGAAGGCTAGGGCTCCCCTAGCCTTCAGGCTAGGGCACCCCTAGGCTTCAGGCTCCCCTAGGCGAAGGCTAGGGCTCCCCTAGGCGAAGGCTAGGGCTCCCCTAGCCTTCAGGCTAGGGCACCCCTAGGCTTCAGGCTCCCCTAGGCGAAGGCTAGGGCTCCCCTAGGCGAAGGCTAGGGCTCCCCTAGCCTTCAGGCTAGGGCACCCCTAGGCTTCAGGCTCCCCTAGGCGAAGGCTAGGGCTCCCCTAGGCGAAGGCTAGGGCTCCCCTAGCCTTCAGGCTAGGGCTCCCCTAGGCTAAGGCTAGGGCTCCCCTAGGCTAAGGCTAGGGCTCCCCTAGCCTTCAGGCTAGGGCACCCCTAGGCTTTAGGCTCCCCTAGGCTAAGGCTAGGGCTCCCCTAGGCTAAGGCTAGGGCTCCCCTAGCCTTCAGGCTAGGGCACCCCTAGGCTTTAGGCTCCCCTAGGCTAAGGCTAGGGCTCCCCTAGGCTAAGGCTAGGGCTCCCCTAGCCTTCAGGCTAGGCCACCCCTAGGCTTTAGGCTCCCCTAGGCTAAGGCTAGGGCTCCCGTAGGCTAAGGCTAGGGCTCCCCTAGCCTTCAGGCTAGGGCACCCCTAGGCTTTAGGCTCCCCTAGGCTAAGGCTAGGCCTCCCCTAGGCTAAGGCTAGGGCTCCCCTAGCCTTCAGGCTAGGGCACCCCTAGGCTTTAGGCTCCCCTAGGCTAAGGCTAGGGCTCCCCTAGGCTAAGGCTAGGGCTCCCCTAGCCTTCAGGCTAGGGCACCCCTAGGCTTTAGGCTCCCCTAGGCTAAGGCTAGGGCTCCCCTAGGCTAAGGCTAGGGCTCCCCTAGCCTACAGGCTAGGGCACCCCTAGGCTTTAGGCTCCCCTAGGCTAAGGCTAGGGCTCCCCTAGGCTAAGGCTAGGGCTCCCCTAGCCTTCAGGCTAGGGCACCCCTAGGCTTTAGGCTCCCCTAGGCTAAGGTTAGGGCTCCCCTAGGCTAAGGCTAGGGCTCCCCTAGCCTTCAGGCTAGGGCTCCCCTAGGCTTTAGACTCCCCTAGGCTAAGGCTAGGGCTCCCCTAGGCTAAGGCTAGGGCTCCCCTAGCCTTCAGGCTAGGGCTCCCCTAGGCTTTAGGCTCCCCTAGGCTAAGGCTAGGGCTCCCCTAGGCTAAGGCTAGGGCTCCCCTAGCCTTCAGGCTAGGGCTCCCCTAGGCTTTAGGCTCCCCTAGGCTAAGGCTAGGCCTCCCCTAGGCTAAGGCTAGGGCTCCCCTAGCCTTCAGGCTAGGGCTCCCCTAGGCTTTAGGCTCCCCTAGGCTAAGGCTAGGGCTCCCCTAGGCTAAGGCTAGGGCTCCCCTAGCCTTCAGGCTAGGGCTCCCCTAGGCTTTAGGCTCCCCTAGGCTAAGGCTAGGGCTCCCCTAGGCTAAGGCTAGGGCTCCCCTAGCCTTCAGGCTAGGGCTCCCCTAGGCTTTAGGCTCCCCTAGGCTAAGGCTAGGGCTCCCCTAGGCTAAGGCTAGGGCTCCCGTAGCCTTCAGGCTAGGGCTCCCCTAGGCTTTAGGCTCCCCTAGGCTAAGGCTAGGGCTCCCCTAGGCTAAGGCTAGGGCTCCCCTAGCCTTCAGGCTAGGGCTCCCCTAGGCTTTAGGCTCCCCTAGGGTAAGGCTAGGGCTCCCCTAGGCTAAGGCTAGGGCTCCCCTAGCCTTCAGGCTAGGGCTCCCCTAGGCTTTAGGCTCCCCTAGGCTAAGGCTAGGGCTCCCCTAGGCTAAGGCTAGGGCTCCCCTAGCCTTCAGGCTAGGGCTCCCCTAGGCTTTAGGCTCCCCTAGGCTAAGGCTAGGGCTCCCCTAGGCTAAGGCTAGGGCTCCCATAGCCTTCAGGCTAGGGCACCCCTAGGCTTCAGGCTCCCCTAGGCTAAGGCTAGGGCTCCCCTAGGCGAAGGCTAGGGCTCGCCTAGCCTTCAGGCTAGGGCACCCCTAGGCTTCAGGCTCCCCTAGGCTAAGGCTAGGGCTCCCCTAGGCGAAGGCTAGGGCTCCCCTAGCCTTCAGGCTAGGGCACCCCTAGGCTTCAGGCTCCCCTAGGCGAAGGCTAGGGCTCCCCTAGGCGAAGGCTAGGGCTCCCCTAGCCTTCAGGCTAGGGCACCCCTAGGCTTCAGGCTCCCCTAGGCGAAGGCAAGGGCTCCCCTAGGCGAAGGCTAGGGCTCCCCTAGCCTTCAGGCTAGGGCACCCCTAGGCTTCAGGCTCCCCTAGGCGAAGGCTAGGGCTCCCCTAGGCGAAGGCTAGGGCTCCACTAGCCTTCAGGCTAGGGCACCCCTAGGCTTCAGGCTCCCCTAGGCGAAGGCTAGGGCTCCCCTAGGCGAAGGCTAGGGCTCCCCTAGCCTTCAGGCTAGGGCACCCCTAGGCTTCAGGGTCCCCTAGGCGAAGGCTAGGGCTCCCCTAGGCGAAGGCTAGGGCTCCCCTAGCCTTCAGGCTAGGGCACCCCTAGGCTTCAGGCTCCCCTAGGCGAAGGCTAGGGCTCCCCTAGGCGAAGGCTAGGGCTCCCCTAGCCTTCAGGCTAGGGCACCCCTAGGCTTCAGGCTCCCCTAGGCGAAGTCTAGGGCTCCCCTAGGCGAAGGCTAGGGCTCCCCTAGCCTTCAGGCTAGGGCTCCCCTAGGCTAAGGCTAGGGCTCCCCTAGCCTTCAGGCTAGGGCACCCCTAGGCTTTAGGCTCCCCTAGGCTAAGGCTAGGGCTCCCCTAGGCTAAGGCTAGGGCTCCCCTAGCCTTCAGGCTAGGGCACCCCTAGGTCTTAGGCTCCCCTAGGCTAAGGCTAGGGCTCCCCTAGGCTAAGGCTAGGGCTCCCCTAGCCTTCAGGCTAGGGCACCCCTAGGCTTTAGGCTCCCCTAGGCTAAGGCTAGGGCTACCCTAGGCTAAGGCTAGGGCTCCCCTAGGCTAAGGCTAGGGCTCCCCTAGCCTTCAGGCTAGGGCACCCCTAGGCTTTAGGCTCCCCTAGGCTAAGGCTAGGGCTCCCCTAGGCTAAGGCTAGGGCTCCCCTAGCCTTCAGCCTAGGGCACCCCTAGGCTTTAGGCTCCCCTAGGCTAAGGCTAGGGCTTCCCTAGGCTAAGACTAGGGCTCCCCTAGCCTTCAGGCTAGGGCACCCCTAGGCTTTAGGCTCCCCTAGGCTAAGGCTAGGGCTCCCCTAGGCTAAGGCTAGGGCTCCCCTAGCCTTCAGGCTAGGCCACCCCTAGGCTTTAGGCTCCCCTAGGCTAAGGCTAGGGCTCCCGTAGGCTAAGGCTAGGGCTCCCCTAGCCTTCAGGCTAGGGCACCCCTAGGCTTTAGGCTCCCCTAGGCTAAGGCTAGGCCTCCCCTAAGCTAAGGCTAGGGCTCCCCTAGCCTTCAGGCTAGGGCACCCATAGGCTTTAGGCTCCCCTAGGCTAAGGCTAGGGCTCCCCTAGGCTAAGGCTAGGGCTCCCCTAGCCTTCAGGCTAGGGCACCCCTAGGCTTTAGGCTCCCCTAGGCTAAGGCTAGGGCTCCCCTAGGCTAAGGCTAGGGCTCCCCTAGCCTTCAGGCTAGGGCACCCCTAGGATTTAGGCTCCCCTAGGCTAAGGCTAGGGCTCCCCTAGGCTAAGGCTAGGGCTCCCCTAGCCTTCAGGCTAGGGCACCCCTAGGCTTTAGGCTCCCTTAGGCTAAGGCTAGGGCTCCCCTAGGCTAAGGCTAGGGCTCCCCTAGCCTTCAGGCTAGGGCTCCCCTAGGCTTTAGGCTCCCCTAGGCTAAGGCTAGGGCTCCCCTAGGCTAAGGCTAGGGCTCCCCTAGCCTTCAGGCTAGGGCTCCCCTAGGCTTTAGGCTCCCCTAGGCTAAGGCTAGGGCTCCCCTAGGCTAAGGCTAGGGCTCCCCTAGCCTTCAGGCTAGGGCTCCCCTAGGCTTTAGGCTCCCCTAGGCTAAGGCTAGGCCTCCCCTAGGCTAAGGCTAGGGCTCCCCTAGCCTTCAGGCTAGGGCTCCCCTAGGCTTTAGGCTCCCCTAGGCTAAGGCTAGGGCTCCCCTAGGCTAAGGCTAGGGCTCCCCTAGCCTTCAGGCTAGGGCTCCCCTAGGCTTTAGGCTCCCCTAGGCTAAGGCTAGGGCTCCCCTAGGCTAAGGCTAGGGCTCCCCTAGCCTTCAGGCTAGGGCTCCCCTAGGCTTTAGGCTCCCCTAGGCTAAGGCTAGGGCTCCCCTAGGCTAAGGCTAGGGCTCCCCTAGCCTTCAGGCTAGGGCTCCCCTAGGCTTTAGGCTCCCCTAGGCTAAGGCTAGGGCTCCCCTAGGCTAAGGCTAGGGCTCCCCTAGCCTTCAGGCTAGGGCTCCCCTAGGCTTTAGGCTCCCCTAGGCTAAGGCTAGGACTCCCCTAGGCTAAGGCTAGGGCTCCCCTAGCCTTCAGGCTAGGGCTCCCCTAGGCTTTAGGCTCCCCTAGGCTAAGGCTAGGGCTCCCCTAGGCTAAGGCTAGGGCTCCCCTAGCCTTCAGGCTAGGGCTCCCCTAGGCTTTAGGCTCCCCTAGGCTAAGGCTAGGGCTCCCCTAGGCTAAGGCAAGGGCTCCCCTAGCCTTCACGCTAGGGCTCCCCTAGGCTTTAGGCTCCCCTAGGCTAAGGCTAGGGCTCCCCTAGGCTAAGGCTAGGGCTCCCCTAGCCTTCAGGCTAGGGCTCCCCTAGCCTTCAGGCTAGGGCACCCCTAGGCTTTAGGCTCCCCTAGGCTAAGGCTAGGGCTCCCCTAAGCTAAGGCTAGGGCTCCCCTAGCCTTCAGGCTAGGGCTCCCCTAGCCTTCAGGCTAGGGCACCCCTAGGCTTCAGGCTCCCCTAGGCGAAGGCTAGGGCTCCCCTAGGCGAAGGCTAGGGCTCCCCTAGCCTTCAGGCTAGGGCACCCCTAGGCTTCAGGCTCCCCTAGGCGAAGGCTAGGGCTCCCCTAGGCGAAGGCTAGGGCTCCCCTAGCCTTCAGGCTAGGGCACCCCTAGGCTTCAGGCTCCCCTAGGCGAAGGCTAGGGCTCCCCTAGGCGAAGGCTAAGGCTCCCCTAGCCTTCAGGCTAGGGCACCCCTAGGCTTCAGGCTCCCCTAGGCGAAGGCTAGGGCTCCCCTAGGCGAAGGCTAGGGCTCCCCTAGCCTTCAGGCTAGGGCACCCCTAGGCTTCAGGCTCCCCTAGGCGAAGGCTAGGGCTCCCCTAGGCGAAGGCTAGGGCTCCCCTAGCCTTCAGGCTAGGGCACCCCTAGGCTTCAGGCTCCCCTAGGCGAAGGCTAGGGCTCCCCTAGGCGAAGGCTAGGGCTCCCCTAGCCTTCAGGCTAGGGCACCCCTAGGCTTCAGGCTCCCCTAGGCGAAGGCTAGGGCTCCCCTAGCCTTCAGGCTAGGGCACCCCTAGCCTTCAGGCTAGGGCACCCCTAGGCTTTAGGCTCCCCTAGGCTAAGGCTAGGGCTCCCCTAGGCTAAGGCTAGGGCTCCCCTAGCCTTCAGGCTAGGGCTCCCCTAGCCTTCAGGCTAGGGCACCCCTAGGCTTTAGGCTCCCCTAGGCTAAGGCTAGGGCTCCCCTAAGCTAAGGCTAGGGCTCCCCTAGCCTTCAGGCTAGGGCTCCCCTAGCCTTCAGGCTAGGGCACCCCTAGGCGTTAGGCTCCCCTAGGCTAAGGCTAGGGCTCCCCTAGGCGAAGGCTAGGGCTCCCCTAGCCTTCAGGCTAGGGCACCCCTAGGCTTCAGGCTCCCCTAGGCTAAGGCTAGGGCTCCCCTAGGCGAAGGCTAGGGCTCCCCTAGCTTTCAGGCTAGGGCACCCCTAGGCTTCAGGCTCCCCTAGGCTAAGGCTAGGGCTCCCCTAGGCGAAGGCTAGGGCTCCCCTAGCCTTCAGGCTAGGGCACCCCTAGGCTTCAGGCTCCCCTAGGCTAAGGCTCGGGCTCCCCTAGGCGAAGGCTAGGGCTCCCCTAGCCTTCAGGCTAGGGCACCCCTAGGCTTCAGGCTCCCCTAGGCGAAGGCAAGGGCTCCCCTAGGCGAAGGCTAGGGCTCCCCTAGCCTTCAGGCTAGGGCACCCCTAGGCTTCAGGCTCCCCTAGGCGAAGGCTAGGGCTCCCCTAGGCGAAGGCTAGGGCTCCACTAGCCTTCAGGCTAGGGCACCCCTAGGCTTCAGGCTCCCCTAGGCGAAGGCTAGGGCTCCCCTAGGCGAAGGCTAGGGCTCCCCTAGCCTTCAGGCTAGGGCACCCCTAGGCTTCAGGCTCCCCTAGGCGAAGGCTAGGGCTCCCCTAGGCGAAGGCTAGGGCTCCCCTAGCCTTCAGGCTAGGGCACCCCTAGGCTTCAGGCTCCCCTAGGCGAAGGCTAGGGCTCCCCTAGGCGAAGGCTAGGGCTCCCCTAGCCTTCAGGCTAGGGCACCCCTAGGCTTCAGGCTCCCCTAGGCGAAGGCTAGGGCTCCCCTAGGCGAAGGCTAGGGCTCCCCTAGCCTTCAGGCTAGGGCACCCCTAGGCTTCAGGCTCCCCTAGGCGAAGGCTAGGGCTCCCCTAGGCGAAGGCTAGGGCTCCCCTAGCCTTCAGGCTAGGGCTCCCCTAGGCTAAGGCTAGGGCTCCCCTAGGCTAAGGCTAGGGCTCCCCTAGCCTTCAGGCTAGGGCACCCCTAGGCTTTAGGCTCCCCTAGGCTAAGGCTAGGGCTCCCCTAGGCTAAGGCTAGGGCTCCCCTAGCCTTCAGGCTAGGGCACCCCTAGGCTTTAGGCTCCCCTAGGCTAAGGCTAGGGCTCCCCTAGGCTAAGGCTAGGGCTCCCCTAGCCTTCAGGCTAGGGCACCCCTAGGCTTTAGGCTCCCCTAGGTTAAGGCTAGGGCTCCCCTAGGCTAAGGCTAGGGTTCCCCTAGGCTAAGGCTAGGGCTCCCCTAGCCTTCAGGCTAGGGCACCCCTAGGCTTTAGGCTCCCCTAGGCTAAGGCTAGGGCTCCCCTAGGCTAAGGCTAGGGCTCCCCTAGCCTTCAGGCTAGGGCACACCTAGGCTTTAGGCTCCCCTAGGCTAAGGCTAGGGCTCCCCTAGGCTAAGGCTAGGGCTCCCCTAGCCTTCAGGCTAGGGCACCCCTAGGCTTTAGGCTCCCCTAGGCTAAGGCTAGGGCTCCCCTAGGCTAAGGCTAGGGCTCCCCTAGCCTTCAGGCTAGGGCACCCCTAGGCTTTAGGCTCCCCTAGGCTAAGGCTAGGGCTCCCCTAGGCTAAGGCTAGGGCTCCCCTAGCCTTCAGGCTAGGGCACCCCTAGGCTTTAGGCTCCCCTAGGCTAAGGCTAGGGCTCCCCTAGGCTAAGGCTAGGGCTCCCCTAGCCTTCAGGCTAGGGCACCCCTAGGTTTAGGCTCCCCTAGGCTAAGGCTAGGGCTCCCCTAGGCTAAGGCTAGGGCTCCCCTAGCCTTCAGGCAAGGGCACCCCTAGGCTTTAGGCTCCCCTAGGCTAAGGCTAGGGCTCCCCTAGGCTAAGGCTAGGGCTCCCCTAGCCTTCAGGCTAGGGCACCCCTAGGCTTTAGGCTCCCCTAGGCTAAGGCTAGGGCTCCCCTAGGCTAAGGCTAGGGCTCCCCTAGCCTTCAGGCTAGGGCACCCCTAGGCTTTAGGCTCCCCTAGGCTAAGGCTAGGGCTCCCCTAGGCTAAGGCTAGGGCTCCCCTAGCCTTCAGGCTAGGGCACCCCTAGGCTTTAGGCTCCCCTAGGCTAAGGCTAGGGCTCCCCTAGGCTAAGGCTAGGGCTCCCCTAGCCTTCAGGCTAGGGCACCCCTAGGCTTTAGGCTCCCCTAGGCTAAGGCTAGGGCTCCCCTAGGCTAAGGCTAGGGCTCCCCTAGCCTTCAGGCTAGGGCACCCCTAGGCTTTAGGCTCCCCTAGGCTAAGGCTAGGGCTCCCCTAGGCTAAGGCTAGGGCTCCCCTAGCCTTCAGGCTAGGGCACCCCTAGGCTTTAGGCTCCCCTAGGCTAAGGCTAGGGCTCCCCTAGGCTAAGGCTAGGGCTCCCCTAGCCTTCAGGCTAGGGCACCCCTAGGCTTTAGGCTCCCCTAGGCTAAGGCTAGGGCTCCCCTAGGCTAAGGCTAGGGCTCCCCTAGCCTTCAGGCTAGGCCACCCCTAGGCTTTAGGCTCCCCTAGGCTAAGGCTAGGGCTCCCGTAGGCTAAGGCTAGGGCTCCCCTAGCCTTCAGGCTAGGGCTCCCCTAGGCTTTAGACTCCCCTAGGCTAAGGCTAGGGCTCCCCTAGGCTAAGGCTAGGGCTCCCCTAGCCTTCAGGCTAGGGCTCCCCTAGGCTTTAGGCTCCCCTAGGCTAAGGCTAGGGCTCCCCTAGGCTAAGGCTAGGGCTCCCCTAGCCTTCAGGCTAGGGCTCCCCTAGGCTTTAGGCTCCCCTAGGCTAAGGCTAGGCCTCCCCTAGGCTAAGGCTAGGGCTCCCCTAGCCTTCAGGCTAGGGCTCCCCTAGGCTTTAGGCTCCCCTAGGCTAAGGCTAGGGCTCCCCTAGGCTAAGGCTAGGGCTCCCCTAGCCTTCAGGCTAGGGCTCCCCTAGGCTTTAGGCTCCCCTAGGCTAAGGCTAGGGCTCCCCTAGGCTAAGGCTAGGGCTCCCCTAGCCTTCAGGCTAGGGCTCCCCTAGGCTTTAGGCTCCCCTAGGCTAAGGCTAGGGCTCCCCTAGCCTTCAGGCTAGGGCTCCCCTAGGCTTTAGGCTCCCCTAGGCTAAGGCTAGGGCTCCCCTAGGCTAAGGCTAGGGCTCCCCTAGCCTTCAGGCTAGGGCTCCCCTAGGCTTTATGCTCCCCTAGGGTAAGGCTAGGGCTCCCCTAGGCTAAGGCTAGGGCTCCCCTAGCCTTCAGGCTAGGGCTCCCCTAGGCTTTAGGCTCCCCTAGGCTAAGGCTAGGGCTCCCCTAGGCTAAGGCTAGGGCTCCCCTAGCCTTCAGGCTAGGGCTCCCCTAGGCTTTAGGCTCCCCTAGGCTAAGGCTAGGGCTCCCCTAGGCTAAGGCTAGGGCTCCCATAGCCTTCAGGCTAGGGCACCCCTAGGCTTCAGGCTCCCCTAGGCTAAGGCTAGGGCTCCCCTAGGCGAAGGCTAGGGCTCCCCTAGCCTTCAGGCTAGGGCACCCCTAGGCTTCAGGCTCCCCTAGGCTAAGGCTAGGGCTCCCCTAGGCGAAGGCTAGGGCTCCCCTAGCCTTCAGGCTAGGGCACCCCTAGGCTTCAGGCTCCCCTAGGCGAAGGCTAGGGCTCCCCTAGGCGAAGGCTAGGGCTCCCCTAGCCTTCAGGCTAGGGCACCCCTAGGCTTCAGGCTCCCCTAGGCGAAGGCTAGGGCTCCCCTAGGCGAAGGCTAGGGCTCCCCTAGCCTTCAGGCTAGGGCACCCCTAGGCTTCAGGCTCCCCTAGGCGAAGGCTAGGGCTCCCCTAGGCGAAGGCTAGGGCTCCCCTAGCCTTCAGGCTAGGGCACCCCTAGGCTTCAGGCTCCCCTAGGCTAAGGCTAGGGCTCCCCTAGGCGAAGGCTAGGGCTCCCCTAGCCTTCAGGCTAGGGCACCCCTAGGCTTCAGGCTCCCCTAGGCTAAGGCTAGGGCTCCCCTAGGCGAAGGCTAGGGCTCCCCTAGCCTTCAGGCTAGGGCACCCCTAGGCTTCAGGCTCCCCTAGGCGAAGGCAAGGGCTCCCCTAGGCGAAGGCTAGGGCTCCCCTAGCCTTCAGGCTAGGGCACCCCTAGGCTTCAGGCTCCCCTAGGCGAAGGCGAGGGCTCCCCTAGGCGAAGGCTAGGGCTCCACTAGCCTTCAGGCTAGGGCACCCCTAGGCTTCAGGCTCCCCTAGGCGAAGGCTAGGGCTCCCCTAGGCGAAGGCTAGGGCTCCCCTAGCCTTCAGGCTAGGGCACCCCTAGGCTTCAGGCTCCCCTAGGTGAAGGCTAGGGCTCCCCTAGGCGAAGGCTAGGGCTCCCCTAGCCTTCAGGCTAGGGCACCCCTAGGCTTCAGGCTCCCCTAGGCGAAGGCTAGGGCTCCCCTAGGCGAAGGCTAGGGCTCCCCTAGCCTTCAGGCTAGGGCACCCCTAGGCTTCAGGCTCCCCTAGGCGAAGGCTAGGGCTCCCCTAGGCGAAGGCTAGGGCTCCCCTAGCCTTCAGGCTAGGGCACCCCTAGGCTTCAGGCTCCCCTAGGCGAAGGCTAGGGCTCCCCTAGGCGAAGGCTAGGGCTCCCCTAGCCTTCAGGCTAGGGCTCCCCTAGGCTAAGGCTAGGGCTCCCCTAGCCTTCAGGCTAGGGCACCCCTAGGCTTTAGGCTCCCCTAGGCTAAGGCTAGGGCTCCCCTAGGCTAAGGCTAGGGCTCCCCTAGCCTTCAGGCTAGGGCACCCCTAGGTCTTAGGCTCCCCTAGGCTAAGGCTAGGGCTCCCCTAGGCTAAGGCTAGGGCTCCCCTAGCCTTCAGGCTAGGGCACCCCTAGGCTTTAGGCTCCCCTAGGCTAAGGCTAGGGCTCCCCTAGGCTAAGGCTAGGGCTCCCCTAGGCTAAGGCTAGGGCTCCCCTAGCCTTCAGGCTAGGGCACCCCTAGGCTTTAGGCTCCCCTAGGCTAAGGCTAGGGCTCCCCTAGGCTAAGGCTAGGGCTCCCCTAGCCTTCAGGCTAGGGCACCCCTAGGCTTTAGGCTCCCCTAGGCTAAGGCTAGGGCTCCCCTAGGCTAAGACAAGGGCTCCCCTAGCCTTCAGGCTAGGGCACCCCTAGGCTTTAGGCTCCCCTAGGCTAAGGCTAGGGCTCCCCTAGGCTAAGGCTAGGGCTCCCCTAGCCTTCAGGCTAGGCCACCCCTAGGCTTTAGGCTCCCCTAGGCTAAGGCTAGGGCTCCCGTAGGCTAAGGCTAGGGCTCCCCTAGCCTTCAGGCTAGGGCACCCCTAGGCTTTAGGCTCCCCTAGGCTAAGGCTAGGCCTCCCATAGGCTAAGGCTAGGGCTCCCCTAGCCTTCAGGCTAGGGCACCCCTAGGCTTTAGGCTCCCCTAGGCTAAGGCTAGGGCTCCCCTAGGCTAAGGCTAGGGCTCCCCTAGCCTTCAGGCTAGGGCACCCCTAGGCTTTAGGCTCCCCTAGGCTAAGGCTAGAGCTCCCCTAGGCTAAGGCTAGGGCTCCCCTAGCCTTCAGGCTAGGGCACCCCTAGGCTTTAGGCTCCCCTAGGCTAAGGCTAGGGCTCCCCTAGGCTAAGGCTAGGGCTCCCCTAGCCTTCAGGCTAGGGCACCCCTAGGCTTTAGGCTCCCTTAGGCTAAGGCTAGGGCTCCCGTAGGCTAAGGCTAGGGCTCCCCTAGCCTTCAGGCTAGGGCTCCCCTAGGCTTTAGGCTCCCCTAGGCTAAGGCTAGGGCTCCCCTAGCCTAAGGCTAGGGCTCCCCTAGCCTTCAGGCTAGGGCTCCCCTAGGCTTTAGGCTCCCCTAGGCTAAGGCTAGGGCTCCCCTAGGCTAAGGCTAGGGCTCCCCTAGCCTTCAGCTAGGGCTCCCCTAGGCTTTAGGCTCCCCTAGGCTAAGGCTAGGCCTCCCCTAGGCTAAGGCTAGGGCTCCCCTAGCCTTCAGGCTAGGGCTCCCCTAGGCTTTAGGCTCCCCTAGGCTAAGGCTAGGGCTCCCCTAGGCTAAGGCTAGGGCTCCCCTAGCCTTCAGGCTAGGGCTCCCCTAGGCTTTAGGCTCCCCTAGGCTAAGGCTAGGGCTCCCCTAGGCTAAGGCTAGGGCTCCCCTAGCCTTCAGGCTAGGGCTCCCCTAGGCTTTAGGCTCCCCTAGGCTAAGGCTAGGGCTCCCCTAGGCTAAGGCTAGGGCTCCCCTAGCCTTCAGGCTAGGGCTCCCCTAGGCTTTAGGCTCCCCTAGGCTAAGGCTAGGGCTCCCCTAGGCTAAGGCTAGGGCTCCCCTAGCCTTCAGGCTAGGGCTCCCCTAGGCTTTAGGCTCCCCTAGGCTAAGGCTAGGGCTCCCCTAGGCTAAGGCTAGGGCTCCCCTAGCCTTCAGGCTAGGGCTCCCCTAGGCTTTAGGCTCCCCTAGGCTAAGGCTAGGGCTCCCCTAGGCTAAGGCTAGGGCTCCCCTAGCCTTCAGGCTAGGGCTCCCCTAGGCTTTAGGCTCCCCTAGGCTAAGGCTAGGGCTCCCCTAGGCTAAGGCAAGGGCTCCCCTAGCCTTCACGCTAGGGCTCCCCTAGGCTTTAGGCTCCCCTAGGCTAAGGCTAGGGCTCCCCTAGGCTAAGGCTAGGGCTCCCCTAGCCTTCAGGCTAGGGCTCCCCTAGCCTTCAGGCTAGGGCACCCCTAGGCTTTAGGCTCCCCTAGGCTAAGGCTAGGGCTCCCCTAGGCTAAGGCTAGGGCTCCCCTAGCCTTCAGGCTAGGGCTCCCCTAGCCTTCAGGCTAGGGCACCCCTAGGCTTTAGGCTCCCCTAGGCTAAGGCTAGGGCTCCCCTAGGCTAAGGCTAGGGCTCCCCTAGCCTTCAGGCTAGGGCTCCCCTAGCCTTCAGGCTAGGGCACCCCTAGGCTTTAGGCTCCCCTAGGCTAAGGCTAGGGCTCCCCTAGGCGAAGGCTAGGGCTCCCCTAGCCTTCAGGCTAGGGCACCCCTAGTCTTCAGGCTCCCCTAGGCTAAGGCTAGGGCTCCCCTAGGCGAAGGCTAGGGCTCCCCTAGCCTTCAGGCTAGGGCACCCCTAGGCTTCAGGCTCCCCTAGGCTAAGGCTAGGGCTCCCCTAGGCGAAGGCTAGGGCTCCCCTAGCCTTCAGGCTAGGGCACCCCTAGGCTTCAGGCTCCCCTAGGCGAAGGCTAGGGCTCCCCTAGGCGAAGGCTAGGGCTCGCCTAGCCTTCAGGCTAGGGCACCCCTAGGCTTCAGGCTCCCCTAGGCGAAGGCTAGGGCTCCCCTAGCCTTCAGGCTAGGGCACCCCTAGGCTTCAGGCTCCCCTAGGCGAAGGCTAGGGCTCCCCTAGCCTTCAGGCTAGGGCACCCCTAGGCTTCAGGCTCCCCTAGGCGAAGGCTAGGGCTCCCCTAGGCGAAGGCTAGGGCTCCCCTAGCCTTCAGGCTAGGGCACCCCTAGGCTTCAGGCTCCCCTAGGCGAAGGCTAGGGCTCCCCTAGGCGAAGGCTAGGGCTCCCCTAGCCTTCAGGCTAGGGCACCCCTAGGCTTCAGGCTCCCCTAGGCGAAGGCTAGGGCTCCCCTAGGCGAAGGCTAGGGCTCCCCTAGCCTTCAGGCTAGGGCACCCCTAGGCTTCAGGCTAGGGAACCCCTAGGCTTCAGGCTCCCCTAGGCGAAGGCTAGGGCTCCCCTAGGCGAAGGCTAGGGCTCCCCTAGCCTTCAGGCTAGGGCACCCCTAGGCTTCAGGCTCCCCTAGGCGAAGGCTAGGGCTCCCCTAGCCTTCAGGCTAGGGCACCCCTAGCCTTCAGGCTAGGGCACCCCTAGGCTTTAGGCTCCCCTAGGCTAAGGCTAGGGCTCCCCTAGGCTAAGGCTAGGGCTCCCCTAGCCTTCAGGCTAGGGCTCCCCTAGCCTTCAGGCTAGGGCACCCCTAGGCTTCAGGCTCCCCTAGGCTAAGGCTAGGGCTCCCCTAGGCGAAGGCTAGGGCTCCCCTAGCCTTCAGGCTAGGGCACCCCTAGGCTTCAGGCTCCCCTAGGCGAAGGCTAGGGCTCCCCTAGGCGAAGGCTAGGGCTCGCCTAGCCTTCAGGCTAGGGCACCCCTAGGCTTCAGGCTCCCCTAGGCGAAGGCTAGGGCTCCCCTAGGCGAAGGCTAGGGCTCCCCTAGCCTTCAGGCTAGGGCACCCCTAGGCTTCAGGCTCCCCTAGGCGAAGGCTAGGGCTCCCCTAGCCTTCAGGCTAGGGCACCCCTAGGCTTCAGGCTCCCCTAGGCGAAGGCTAGGGCTCCCCTAGGCGAAGGCTAGGGCTCCCCTAGCCTTCAGGCTAGGGCACCCCTAGTCTTCAGGCTCCCCTAGGCGAAGGCTAGGGCTCCCCTAGGCGAAGGCTAGGGCTCCCCTAGCCTTCAGGCTAGGGCACCCCTAGGCTTCAGGCTCCCCTAGGCGAAGGCTAGGGCTCCCCTAGGCGAAGGCTAGGGCTCCCCTAGCCTTCAGGCTAGGGCACCCCTAGGCTTCAGGCTAGGGCACCCCTAGGCTTCAGGCTCCCCTAGGCGAAGGCTAGGGCTCCCCTAGGCGAAGGCTAGGGCTCCCCTAGCCTTCAGGCTAGGGCACCCCTAGGCTTCAGGCTCCCCTAGGCGAAGGCTAGGGCTCCCCTAGCCTTCAGGCTAGGGCACCCCTAGCCTTCAGGCTAGGGCACCCCTAGGCTTTAGGCTCCCCTAGGCTAAGGCTAGGGCTCCCCTAGGCTAAGGCTAGGGCTCCCCTAGCCTTCAGGCTAGGGCTCCCCTAG
This sequence comes from Tenrec ecaudatus, assembly GCF_050624435.1. Classification (NCBI taxonomy): domain Eukaryota; kingdom Metazoa; phylum Chordata; class Mammalia; order Afrosoricida; family Tenrecidae; genus Tenrec; species Tenrec ecaudatus. Next base: position 65,847 of record NW_027459241.1, read on the forward strand.
CCTTCAGGCTAGGGCACCCCTAGGCTTTAGGCTCCCCTAGGCTAAGGCTAGGGCTCCCCTAAGCTAAGGCTAGGGCTCCCCTAGCCTTCAGGCTAGGGCTCCCCTAGCCTTCAGGCTAGGGCACCCCTAGGCTTTAGGCTCCCCTAGGCTAAGGCTAGGGCTCCCCTAGGCGAAGGCTAGGGCTCCCCTAGCCTTCAGGCTAGGGCACCCCTAGGCTTCAGGCTCCCCTAGGCTAAGGCTAGGGCTCCCCTAGGCGAAGGCTAGGGCTCCCCTAGCCTTCAGGCTAGGGCACCCCTAGGCTTCAGGCTCCCCTAGGCTAAGGCTAGGGCTCCCCTAGGCGAAGGCTAGGGCTCCCCTAGCCTTCAGGCTAGGGCACCCCTAGGCTTCAGGCTCCCCTAGGCTAAGGCTAGGGCTCCCCTAGGCGAAGGCTAGGGCTCCCCTAGCCTTCAGGCTAGGGCACCCCTAGGCTTCAGGCTCCCCTAGGCGAAGGCAAGGGCTCCCCTAGGCGAAGGCTAGGGCTCCCCTAGCCTTCAGGCTAGGGCACCCCTAGGCTTCAGGCTCCCCTAGGCGAAGGCTAGGGCTCCCCTAGGCGAAGGCTAGGGCTCCACTAGCCTTCAGGCTAGGGCACCCCTAGGCTTCAGGCTCCCCTAGGCGAAGGCTAGGGCTCCCCTAGGCGAAGGCTAGGGCTCCCCTAGCCTTCAGGCTAGGGCACCCCTAGGCTTCAGGCTCCCCTAGGCGAAGGCTAGGGCTCCCCTAGGCGAAGGCTAGGGCTCCCCTAGCCTTCAGGCTAGGGCACCCCTAGGCTTCAGGCTCCCCTAGGCGAAGGCTAGGGCACCCCTAGGCTTCAGGCTCCCCTAGGCGAAGGCTAGGGCTCCCCTAGGCGAAGGCTAGGGCTCCCCTAGCCTTCAGGCTAGGGCACCCCTAGGCTTCAGGCTCCCCTAGGCGAAGGCTAGGGCTCCCCTAGGCGAAGGCTAGGGCTCCCCTAGCCTTCAGGCTAGGGCACCCCTAGGCTTCAGGCTCCCCTAGGCGAAGGCTAGGGCTCCCCTAGGCGAAGGCTAGGGCTCCCCTAGCCTTCAGGCTAGGGCTCCCCTAGGCTAAGGCTAGGGCTCCCCTAGCCTTCAGGCTAGGGCACCCCTAGGCTTTAGGCTCCCCTAGGCTAAGGCTAGGGCTCCCCTAGGCTAAGGCTAGGGCTCCCCTAGCCTTCAGGCTAGGGCACCCCTAGGTCTTAGGCTCCCCTAGGCTAAGGCTAGGGCTCCCCTAGGCTAAGGCTAGGGCTCCCCTAGCCTTCAGGCTAGGGCACCCCTAGGCTTTAGGCTCCCCTAGGCTAAGGCTAGGGCTCCCCTAGGCTAAGGCTAGGGCTCCCCTAGGCTAAGGCTAGGGCTCCCCTAGCCTTCAGGCTAGGGCACCCCTAGGCTTTAGGCTCCCCTAGGCTAAGGCTAGGGCTCCCCTAGGCTAAGGCTAGGGCTCCCCTAGCCTTCAGGCTAGGGCACCCCTAGGCTTTAGGCTCCCCTAGGCTAAGGCTAGGGCTCCCCTAGGCTAAGACTAGGGCTCCCCTAGCCTTCAGGCTAGGGCACCCCTAGGCTTTAGGCTCCCCTAGGCTAAGGCTAGGGCTCCCCTAGGCTAAGGCTAGGGCTCCCCTAGCCTTCAGGCTAGGCCACCCCTAGGCTTTAGGCTCCCCTAGGCTAAGGCTAGGGCTCCCGTAGGCTAAGGCTAGGGCTCCCCTAGCCTTCAGGCTAGGGCACCCCTAGGCTTTAGGCTCCCCTAGGCTAAGGCTAGGCCTCCCCTAGGCTAAGGCTAGGGCTCCCCTAGCCTTCAGGCTAGGGCACCCCTAGGCTTTAGGCTCCCCTAGGCTAAGGCTAGGGCTCCCCTAGGCTAAGGCTAGGGCTCCCCTAGACTTCAGGCTAGGGCACCCCTAGGCTTTAGGCTCCCCTAGGCTAAGGCTAGGGCTCCCCTAGGCTAAGGCTAGGGCTCCCCTAGCCTTCAGGCTAGGGCACCCCTAGGCTTTAGGCTCCCCTAGGCTAAGGCTAGGGCTCCCCTAGGCTAAGGCTAGGGCTCCCCTAGCCTTCAGGCTAGGGCACCCCTAGGCTTTAGGTTCCCTTAGGCTAAGGCTAGGGCTCCCCTAGGCTAAGGCTAGGGCTCCCCTAGCCTTCAGGCTAGGGCTCCCCTAGGCTTTAGGCTCCCCTAGGCTAAGGCTAGGGCTCCCCTAGGCTAAGGCTAGGGCTCCCCTAGCCTTCAGGCTAGGGCTCCCCTAGGCTTTAGGCTCCCCTAGGCTAAGGCTAGGGCTCCCCTAGGCTAAGGCTAGGGCTCCCCTAGCCTTCAGGCTAGGGCTCCCCTAGGCTTTAGGCTCCCCTAGGCTAAGGCTAGGCCTCCCCTAGGCTAAGGCTAGGGCTCCCCTAGCCTTCAGGCTAGGGCTCCCCTAGGCTTTAGGCTCCCCTAGGCTAAGGCTAGGGCTCCCCTAGGCTAAGGCTAGGGCTCCCCTAGCCTTCAGGCTAGGGCTCCCCTAGGCTTTAGGCTCCCCTAGGCTAAGGCTAGGGCTCCCCTAGGCTAAGGCTAGGGCTCCCCTAGCCTTCAGGCTAGGGCTCCCCTAGGCTTTAGGCTCCCCTAGGCTAAGGCTAGGGCTCCCCTAGGCTAAGGCTAGGGCTCCCCTAGCCTTCAGGCTAGGGCTCCCCTAGGCTTTAGGCTCCCCTAGGCTAAGGCTAGGGCTCCCCTAGGCTAAGGCTAGGGCTCCCCTAGCCTTCAGGCTAGGGCTCCCCTAGGCTTTAGGCTCCCCTAGGCTAAGGCTAGGGCTCCCCTAGGCTAAGGCTAGGGCTCCCCAAGCCTTCAGGCTAGGGCTCCCCTAGGCTTTAGGCTCCCCTAGGCTAAGGCTAGGGCTCCCCTAGGCTAAGGCTAGGGCTCCCCTAGCCTTCAGGCTAGGGCTCCCCTAGGCTTTAGGCTCCCCTAGGCTAAGGCTAGGGCTCCCCTAGGCTAAGGCAAGGGCTCCCCTAGCCTTCACGCTAGGGCTCCCCTAGGCTTTAGGCTCCCCTAGGCTAAGGCTAGGGCTCCCCTAGGCTAAGGCTAGGGCTCCCCTAGCCTTCAGGCTAGGGCTCCCCTAGCCTTCAGGCTAGGGCACCCCTAGGCTTTAGGCTCCCCTAGGCTAAGGCTAGGGCTCCCCTAAGCTAAGGCTAGGGCTCCCCTAGCCTTCAGGCTAGGGCTCCCCTAGCCTTCAGGCTAGGGCACCCCTAGGCTTTAGGCTCCCCTAGGCTAAGGCTAGGGCTCCCCTAGGCGAAGGCTAGGGCTCCCCTAGCCTTCAGACTAGGGCACCCCTAGGCTTCAGGCTCCCCTAGGCTAAGGCTAGGGCTCCCCTAGGCGAAGGCTAGGGCTCCCCTAGCCTTCAGGCTAGGGCACCCCTAGGCTTCAGGCTCCCCTAGGCTAAGGCTAGGGCTCCCCTAGGCGAAGGCTAGGGCTCCCCTAGCCTTCAGGCTAGGGCACCCCTAGGCTTCAGGCTCCCCTAGGCGAAGGCTAGGGCTCCCCTAGGCGAAGGCTAGGGCTCGCCTAGCCTTCAGGCTAGGGCACCCCTAGGCTTCAGGCTCCCCTAGGCGAAGGCTAGGGCTCCCCTAGGCGAAGGCTAGGGCTCCCCTAGCCTTCAGGCTAGGGCACCCCTAGGCTTCAGGCTCCCCTAGGCGAAGGCTAGGGCTCCCCTAGGCGAAGGCTAGGGCTCCCCTAGCCTTCAGGCTAGGGCACCCCTAGGCTTCAGGCTCCCCTAGGCGAAGGCTAGGGCTCCCCTAGCCTTCAGGCTAGGGCACCCCTAGGCTTCAGGCTCCCCTAGGCGAAGGCTAGGGCTCCCCTAGGCGAAGGCTAGGGCTCCCCTAGCCTTCAGGCTAGGGCACCCCTAGGCTTCAGGCTCCCCTAGGCGAAGGCTAGGGCTCCCCTAGGCGAAGGCTAGGGCTCCCCTAGCCTTCAGGCTAGGGCACCCCTAGGCTTCAGGCTCCCCTAGGCGAAGGCTAGGGCTCCCCTAGGCGAAGGCTAGGGCTCCCCTAGCCTTCAGGCTAGGGCACCCCTAGGCTTCAGGCTCCCCTAGGCGAAGGCTAGGGCTCCCCTAGGCGAAGGCTAGGGCACCCCTAGCCTTCAGGCTAGGGCACCCCTAGCCTTCAGGCTAGGACACCCCTAGGCTTTAGGCTCCCCTAGGCTAAGGCTACGGCTCCCCTAGGCTAAGGCTAGGGCTCCCCTAGCCTTCAGGCTAGGGCTCCCCTAGCCTTCAGGCTAGGGCACCCCTAGGCTTTAGGCTCCCCTAGGCTAAGGCTAGGGCTCCCCTAAGCTAAGGCTAGGGCTCCCCTAGCCTTCTGGCTAGGGCTCCCCTAGCCTTCAGGCTAGGGCACCCCTAGGCTTTAGGCTCCCCTAGGCTAAGGCTAGGGCTCCCCTAGGCGAAGGCTAGGGCTCCCCTAGCCTTCAGGCTAGGGCACCCCTAGGCTTCAGGCTCCCCTAGGCTAAGGCTAGGGCTCCCCTAGGCGAAGGCTAGGGCTCCCCTAGCCTTCAGGCTAGGGCACCCCTAGGCTTCAGGCTCCCCTAGGCTAAGGCTAGGGCTCCCCTAGGCGAAGGCTAGGGCTCCCCTAGCCTTCAGGCTAGGGCACCCCTAGGCTTCAGGCTCCCCTAGGCGAAGGCTAGGGCTCCCCTAGGCGAAGGCTAGGGCTCGCCTAGCCTTCAGGCTAGGGCACCCCTAGGCTTCAGGCTCCCCTAGGCGAAGGCTAGGGCTCCCCTAGGCGAAGGCTAGGGCTCCCCAGCCTTCAGGCTAGGGCACCCCTAGGCTTCAGGCTCCCCTAGGCGAAGGCTAGGGCTCCCCTAGGCGAAGGCTAGGGCTCCCCTAGCCTTCAGGCTAGGGCACCCCTAGGCTTCAGGATCCCCTAGGCGAAGGCTAGGGCTCCCCTAGGCGAAGGCTAGGGCTCCCCTAGCCTTCAGGCTAGGGCACCCCTAGGCTTCAGGCTCCCTTGGCGAAGGCTAGGGCTCCCCTAGGCGAAGGCTAGGGCTCCCCTAGCCTTCAGGCTAGGGCACCCCTAGGCTTCAGGCTCCCCTAGGCGAAGGCTAGGGCTCCCCTAGGCGAAGGCTAGGGCTCCCCTAGCCTTCAGGCTAGGGCACCCCTAGGCTTCAGGCTCCCCTAGGCGAAGGCTAGGGCTCCCCTAGGCGAAGGCTAGGGCTCCCCTAGCCTTCAGGCTAGGGCACCCCTAGGCTTCAGGCTCCCCTAGGCGAAGGCTAGGGCTCCCCTAGGCGAAGGCTAGGGCTCCCCTAGCCTTCAGGCTAGGGCACCCCTAGGCTTCAGGCTCCCCTACGCGAAGGCTAGGGCTCCCCTAGGCGAAGGCTAGGGCTCCCCTAGCCTTCAGGCTAGGGCACCCCTAGGCTTCAGGCTCCCCTAGGCGAAGGCAAGGGCTCCCCTAGGCGAAGGCTAGGGCTCCCCTAGCCTTCAGGCTAGGGCACCCCTAGGCTTCAGGCTCCCCTAGGCGAAGGCTAGGGCTCCCCTAGGCGAAGGCTAGGGCTCCCCTAGCCTTCAGGCTAGGGCACCCCTAGGCTTCAGGCTCCCCTAGGCGAAGGCTAGGGCTCCCCTAGGCGAAGGCTAGGGCTCCCCTAGCCTTCAGGCTAGGGCACCCCTAGGCTTCAGGCTCCCCTAGGCGAAGGCTAGGGCTCTCCTAGGCGAAGGCTAGGGCTCCCCTAGCCTTCAGGCTAGGGCACCCCTAGGCTTCAGGCTCCCCTAGGCGAAGGCTAGGGCTCCCCTAGGCGAAGGCTAGGGCTCCCCTAGCCTTCAGGCTAGGGCACCCCTAGGCTTCAGGCTCCCCTAGGCGAAGGCTAGGGCTCCCCTAGGCGAAGGCTAGGGCTCCCCTACCCTTCAGGCTAGGGCACCCCTAGGCTTCAGGCTCCCCTAGGCGAAGGCTAGGGCTCCCCTAGGCGAAGGCTAGAGCTCCCCTAGCCTTCAGGCTAGGGCACCCCTAGGCTTCAGGCTCCCCTAGGCGAAGGCTAGGGCTCCCCTAGGCGAAGGCTAGGGCTCCCCTAGCCTTCAGGCTAGGGCACCCCTAGGCTTCAGGCTCCCCTAGGCGAAGGCTAGGGCTCCCCTAGGCGAAGGCTAGGGCTCCCCTAGCCTTCAGGCTAGGGCACCCCTAGGCTTCAGGCTCCCCTAGGCGAAGGCTAGGGCTCCCCTAGGCGAAGGCAAGGGCTCCCCTAGCCTTCAGGCTAGGGCACCCCTAGGCTTCAGGCTCCCCTAGGCGAAGGCTAGGGCTCCCCTAGGCGAAGGCTAGGGCTCCCCTAGCCTTCAGGCTAGGGCACCCCTAGGCTTCAGGCTCCCCTAGGCGAAGGCTAGGGCTCCCCTAGGCGAAGGCTATGGCTCCCCTAGCCTTCAGGCTAGGGCACCCCTAGGCTTCAGGCTCCCCTAGGCGAAGGCTAGGGCTCCCCTAGGCGAAGGCTAGGGCTCCCCTAGCCTTCAGGCTAGAGCACCCCTAGGCTTCAGGCTCCCCTAGGCGAAGGCTAGGGCTCCCCTAGGCGAAGGCTAGGGCTCCCCTAGCCTTCAGGCTAGGGCACCCCTAGGCTTCAGGCTCCCCTAGGCGAAGGCTAGGGCTCCCCTAGCCTTCAGGCTAGGGCACCCCTAGGCTTCAGGCTCCCCTAGGCGAAGGCTAGGGCTCCCCTAGGCGAAGGTTAGGGCTCCCCTAGCCTTCAGGCTACGGCACCCCTAGGCTTCAGGCTCCCCTAGGCGAAGGCTAGGGCTCCCCTAGGCGAAGGCTAGGGCTCCCCTAGCCTTCAGGCTAGGGCACCCCTAGGCTTCAGGCTCCCCTAGGCGAAGGCTAGGGCTCCCCTAGGCGAAGGCTAGGGCTCCCCTAGCCTTCAGGCTAGGGCACCCCTAGGCTTCAGGCTCCCCTAGGCGAAGGCTAGGGCTCCCCTAGGCGAAGGCTAGGGCTCCCCTAGCCTTCAGGCTAGGGCACCCCTAGGCTTCAGGCTCCCCTAGGCGAAGGCTAGGGCTCCCCTAGGCGAAGGCTAGGGCTCCCCTAGCCTTCAGGCTAGGGCACCCCTAGGCTTCAGGCTCCCCTAGGCGAAGGCTAGGGCTCCCCTAGGCGAAGGCTAGGGCTCCCCTAGCCTTCAGGCTAGGGCACCCCTAGGCTTCAGGCTCCCCTAGGCGAAGGCTAGGGCTCCCCTAGGCGAAGGCTAGGGCTCCCCTAGCCTTCAGGCTAGGGCACCCCTAGGCTTCAGGCTCCCCTAGGCGAAGGCTAGGGCTCCCCTAGGCGAAGGCTAGGGCTCCCCTAGCCTTCAGGCTAGGGCACCCCTAGGCTTCAGGCTCCCCTAGGCGAAGGCTAGGGCTCCCCTAGGCGAAGGCTAGGGCTCCCCTAGCCTTCAGGCTAGGGCACCCCTAGGCTTCAGGCTCCCCTAGGCGAAGGCTAGGGCTCCCCTAGGCGAAGGCTAGGGCTCCCCTAGCCTTCAGGCTAGGGCACCCCTAGGCGAAGGCTCCCCTAGGCGAAGGCTAGGGCTCCCCTAGGCGAAGGCTAGGGCTCCCCTAGCCTTCAGGCTAGGGCACCCCTAGGCTTCAGGCTCCCCTAGGCGAAGGCTAGGGCTCCCCTAGGCTAAGGCTAGGGCTCCCCTAGCCTTCAGGCTAGGGCACCCCTAGGCTTCAGGCTCCCCTAGGCGAAGGCTAGGGCTCCCCTAGGCGAAGGCTAGGGCTCCCCTAGCCTTCAGGCTAGGGCACCCCTAGGCTTCAGGCTCCCCTAGGCGAAGGCTAGGGCTCCTCTAGGCGAAGGCTAGGGCTCCCCTAGCCTTCAGGCTAGGGCACCCCTAGGCTTCAGGCTCCCCTAGGCGAAGGCTAGGGCTCCCCTAGGCGAAGGCTAGGGCTCCCCTAGCCTTCAGGCTAGGGCTCCCCTAGGCTTCAGGCTCCCCTAGGCGAAGGCTAGGGCTCCCCTAGGCGAAGACTAGGGCTCCCCTAGCCTTCAGGCTAGGGCACCCCTAGGCTTCAGGCTCCCCTAGGCGAAGGCTAGGGCTCCCCTAGGCGAAGGCTAGGGCTCCCCTAGCCTTCAGGCTAGGGCACCCCTAGCCTTCAGGCTCCCCTAGGCTAAGGCTAGGGCTCCCCTAGGCGAAGGCTAGGGCTCCCCTAGCCTTCAGGCTAGGGCACCCCTAGCCTTCAGGCTAGGGCACCCCTAGGCTTCAGGCTCCCCTAGGCTAAGGCTAGGGCTCCCCTTGGCTAAGGCTAGGGCTCCCCTAGCCTTCAGGCTAGGGCACCCCTAGGCTTCAGGCTCCCCTAGGCTAAGGCTAGGGCTCCCCTAGGCTAAGGCTAGGGCTCCCCTAGCCTTCAGGCTAGGCCACCCCTAGGCTTCAGGCTCCCCTAGGCTAAGGCTAGGGCTCCCCTAGGCTAAGGCTAGGGCTCCCCTAGCCTTCAGGCTAGGCCTACCCTAGGCTTCAGGCTCCCCTAGGCTAAGGCTAGGGCTCCCCTAGGCTAAGGCTAGGGCTCCCCTAGCCTTCAGGCTAGGCCACCCCTAGGCTTCAGGCTCCCCTAGGCTAAGGCTAGGGCTCCCCTAGGCTAAGGCTAGGGCTCCCCTAGCCTTCAGGCTAGGCCACCCCTAGGCTTCAGGCTCCCCTAGGCTAAGGCTAGGGCTCCCCTAGCCTTCAGGCTAGGCCACCCCTAGGCTTCAGGCTCCCCTAGGCTAAGGCTAGGGCTCCCCTAGGCTAAGGCTAGGGCTCCCCTAGCCTTCAGGCTAGGCCACCCCTAGGCTTCAGGCTCCCCTAGGCTAAGGCTAGGGCTCCCCTAGGCTAAGGCTAGGGCTCCCCTAGCCTTCAGGCTAGGCCACCCCTAGGCTTCAGGCTCCCCTAGGCTAAGGCTAGGGCTCCCCTAGGCTAAGGCTAGGGCTCCCCTAGCCTTCAGGCTAGGCCAACCCTAGGCTTCAGGCTCCCCTAGGCTAAGGCTAGGGCTCCCCTAGGCTAAGGCTAGGGCTCCCCTAGCCTTCAGGCTAGGCCACCCCTAGGCTTCAGGCTCCCCTAGGCTAAGGCTAGGGCTCCCCTAGGCTAAGGCTAGGGCTCCCCTAGCCTTCAGGCTAGGGCACCCCTAGGCTTCAGGCTCCCCTATGCTAAGGCTAGGGCTCACCTAGGCTTTAGGCTCCCCTAGGCTAAGGCTAGGGCTCCCCTAGGCTAAGGCTAGGGCTCCCCTAGCCTTCAGGCTAGGGCACCCCTAGGCTTTAGGCTCCCCTAGGCTAAGGCTAGGGCTCCCCTAGGCTAAGGCTAGGGCTCCCCTAGCCTTCAGGCTAGGGCACCCCTAGGCTTTAGGCTCCCCTAGGCTAAGGCTAAGGCTCCCCTAGGCTAAGGCTAGGGCTCCCCTAGCCTTCAGGCTAGGGCACCCCTAGGCTTTAGGCTCCCCTAGGCTAAGGCTAGGGCTCCCCTAGGCTAAGGCTAGGGCTCCCCTAGCCTTCAGGCTAGGGCACCCCTAGGCTTTAGGCTCCCCTAGGCTAAGGCTAGGGCTCCCCTAGGCTAAGGCTAGGGCTCCCCTAGCCTTCAGGCTAGGGCACACCTAGGCTTTAGGCTCCCCTAGGCTAAGGCTAGGGCTCCCCTAGGCTAAGGCTAGGGCTCCCCTAGCCTTCAGGCTAGGGCACCCCTAGGCTTTAGGCTCCCCTAGGCTAAGGCTAGGGCTCCCCTAGGCTAAGGCTAGGGCTCCCCTAGCCTTCAGGCTAGGGCATCCCTAGGCTTTAGGCTCCCCTAGGCTAAGGCTAGGGCTCCCCTAGGCTAAGGCTATGGCTCCCCTAGCCTTCAGGCTAGGGCACCCCTAGGCTTTAGGCTCCCCTAGGCTTAGGCTAGGGCTCCCCTAGGCTAAGGCTAGGGCTCCCCTAGCCTTTAGGCTAGGGCACCCCTAGGCTTTAGGCTCCCCTAGGCTAAGGCTAGGGCTCCCCTAGGCTAAGGCTAGGGCTCCCCTAGCCTTCAGGCTAGGGCACCCCTAGGCTTTAGGCTCCCCTAGGCTAAGGCTAGGGCTCCCCTAGGCTAAGGCTAGGGCTCCCCTAGCCTTCAGGCTAGGGCACCCCTAGGCTTTAGGCTCCCCTAGGCTAAGGCTAGGGCTCCCCTAGGCTAAGGCTAGGGCTCCCCTAGCCTTCAGGCTAGGGCACCCCTAGGCGTTAGGCTCCCCTAGGCTAAGGCTAGGGCTCCCCTAGGCTAAGGCTAGGGTTCCCCTAGCCTTCAGGCTAGGGCACCCCTAGGCTTTAGGCTCCCCTAGGCTAAGGCTAGGGCTCCCCTAGGCTAAGGCTAGGGCTCCCCTAGCCTTCAGGCTAGGGCACCCCTAGGCTTTAGGCTCCCCTAGGCTAAGGCTAGGGCTCCCCTAGGCTAAGGCTAGGGCTCCCCTAGCCTTCAGGCTAGGGCACCCCTAGGCTTTAGGCTCCCCTAGGCTAAGGCTAGGGCTCCCCTAGGCTAAGGCTAGGGCTCCCCTAGCCTTCAGGCTAGGGCACCCCTAGGCTTTTGGCTCCCCTAGGCTAAGGCTAGGGCTCCCCTAGGCTAAGGCTAGGGCTCCCCTAGCCTTCAGGCTAGGGCACCCCTAGGCTTTAGGCTCCCCTAGGCTAAGGCTAGGGCTCCCCTAGGCTAAGGCTAGGGCTCCCCTAGCCTTCAGTCTAGGGCACCCCTAGGCTTTAGGCTCCCCTAGGCTAAGGCTAGGGCTCCCCTAGGCTAAGGCTAGGGCTCCCCTAGCCTTCAGGCTAGGGCACCCCTAGGCTTTAGGCTCCCCTAGGCTAAGGCTAGGGCTCCCCTAGGCTAAGCCTAGGGCTCTCCTAGCCTTCAGGCTAGGGCACCCCTAGGCTTTAGGCTCCCCTAGGCTAAGGCTAGGGCTCCCCTAGGCTAAGGCTAGGGCTCCCCTAGTTTTCAGGCTAGGGCACCCCTAGGCTTTAGGCTCCCCTAGGCTAAGGCTAGGGCTCCCCTAGGCTAAGGCTAGGGCTCCCCTAGCCTTCAGGCTAGGGCACCCCTAGGCTTTAGGCTCCCGTAGGCTAAGGCTAGGGCTTCCCTAGGCTAAGGCTAGGGCTCCCCTAGCCTTCAGGCTAGGGCACCCCTAGGCTTTAGGCTCCCCTAGGCTAAGGCTAGGGCTCCCCTAGGCTAAGGCTAGGGCTCCCCTAGCCTTCAGGCTAGGGCACCCCTAGGCTTTAGGCTCCCCTAGGCTAAGGCTAGGGCTCCCCTAGGCTAAGGCTAGGGCTCCCCTAGCCTTCAGGCTAGGGCACCCCTAGGCTTTAGGCTCCCCTAGGCTAAGGCTAGGGCTCCCCTAGGCTAAGGCTAGGGCTCCCCTAGCCTTCAGGCTAGGGCACCCCTAGGCTTTAGGCTCCCCTAGGCTAAGGCTAGGGCTCCCCTAGGCTAAGGCTAGGGCTCCCCTAGCCTTCAGGCTAGGGCACCCCTAGGCTTTATTCTCCCCTAGGCTAAGGCTAGGGCTCCCCTAGGCTAAGGCTAGGGCTCCCCTAGCCTTCAGGCTAGGGCACCCCTAGGCTTTAGGCTCCCCTAGGCTAAGGCTAGGGCTCCCCTAGGCTACGGCTAGGGCTCCCCTAGCCTTCAGGCTAGGGCACCCCTAGGCTTTAGGCTCCCCTAGGCTAAGGCTAGGGCTCCCCTAGGCTAAGGCTAGGGCTCCCCTAGCCTTCAGGCTAGGGCTCCCCTAGGCTTTAGGCTCCCCTAGGCTAAGGCTAGGGCACCCCTAGGCTAAGGCTAGGGCTCCCCTAGCCTTCAGGCTAGGGCTCCCCTAGGCTTTAGGCTCCCCTAGGCTAAGGCTAGGGCTCCCCTAGGCTAAGGCTAGGGCTCCCCTAGCCTTCAGGCTAGGGCTCCCCTAGGCTTTAGGCTCCCCTAGGCTAAGGCTAGGGCTCCCCTAGGCTAAGGCTAGGGCTACCCTAGCCTTCAGGCTAGGGCTCCCCTAGGCTTTAGGCTCCCCTAGGCTAAGGCTAGGGCTCCCCTAGGCTAAGGCTAGGGCTCCCCTAGCCTTCAGGCTAGGGCTCCCCTAGGCTTTAGGCTCCCCTAGGCTAAGGCTAGGGCTCCCCTAGGCTAAGGCTAGGGCTCCCCTAGCCTTCAGGCTAGGGCTCCCCTAGGCTTTAGGCTCCCCTAGGCTAAGGCTAGGGCTCCCCTAGGCTAAGGCTAGGGCTCCCCTAGCCTTCAGGCTAGGGCTCCCCTAGGCTTTAGGCTCCCCTAGGCTAAAGCTAGGGCTCCCCTAGGCTAAGGCTAGGGCTCCCCTAGCCTTCAGGCTAGGGCTCCCCTAGGCTTTAGGCTCCCCTAGGCTAAGGCTAGGGCTCCCCTAGGCTAAGGCTAGGGCTCCCCTAGCCTTCAGGCTAGGGCTCCCCTAGGCATTAGGCTCCCCTAGGCTAAGGCTAGGGCTCCCCTAGGCTAAGGCTAGGGCTCCCCTAGCCTTCAGGCTAGGGCTCCCCTAGGCTTTAGGCTCCCCTAGGCTAAGGCTAGGGCTCCCCTAGGCTAAGGCTAGGGCTCCCCTAGCCTTCAGGCTAGGGCACCCCTAGGCTTCAGGCTCCCCTAGGCGAAGGCTAGGGCTCCCCTAGGCGAAGGCTAGGGCTCCCCTAGCCTTCAGGCTAGGGCACCCCTAGGCTTCAGGCTCCCCTAGGCGAAGGCTAGGGCTCCCCTAGGCGAAGGCTAGGGCTCCCCTAGCCTTCAGGCTAGGGCACCCCTAGGCGAAGGCTCCCCTAGGCGAAGGCTAGGGCTCCCCTAGGCGAAGGCTAGGGCTCCCCTAGCCTTCAGGCTAGGGCACCCCTAGGCTTCAGGCTCCCCTAGGCGAAGGCTAGGGCTCCCCTAGGCTAAGGCTAGGGCTCCCCTAGCCTTCAGGCTAGGGCACCCCTAGGCTTCAGGCTCCCCTAGGCGAAGGCTAGGGCTCCCCTAGGCGAAGGCTAGGGCTCCCCTAGCCTTCAGGCTAGGGCACCCCTAGGCTTCAGGCTCCCCTAGGCGAAGGCTAGGGCTCCTCTAGGCGAAGGCTAGGGCTCCCCTAGCCTTCAGGCTAGGGCACCCCTAGGCTTCAGGCTCCCCTAGGCGAAGGCTAGGGCTCCCCTAGGCGAAGGCTAGGGCTCCCCTAGCCTTCAGGCTAGGGCTCCCCTAGGCTTCAGGCTCCCCTAGGCGAAGGCTAGGGCTCCCCTAGGCGAAGACTAGGGCTCCCCTAGCCTTCAGGCTAGGGCACCCCTAGGCTTCAGGCTCCCCTAGGCGAAGGCTAGGGCTCCCCTAGGCGAAGGCTAGGGCTCCCCTAGCCTTCAGGCTAGGGCACCCCTAGCCTTCAGGCTCCCCTAGGCTAAGGCTAGGGCTCCCCTAGGCGAAGGCTAGGGCTCCCCTAGCCTTCAGGCTAGGGCACCCCTAGCCTTCAGGCTAGGGCACCCCTAGGCTTCAGGCTCCCCTAGGCTAAGGCTAGGGCTCCCCTTGGCTAAGGCTAGGGCTCCCCTAGCCTTCAGGCTAGGGCACCCCTAGGCTTCAGGCTCCCCTAGGCTAAGGCTAGGGCTCCCCTAGGCTAAGGCTAGGGCTCCCCTAGCCTTCAGGCTAGGCCACCCCTAGGCTTCAGGCTCCCCTAGGCTAAGGCTAGGGCTCCCCTAGGCTAAGGCTAGGGCTCCCCTAGCCTTCAGGCTAGGCCACCCCTAGGCTTCAGGCTCCCCTAGGCTAAGGCTAGGGCTCCCCTAGGCTAAGGCTAGGGCTCCCCTAGCCTTCAGGCTAGGCCACGCCTAGGCTTCAGGCTCCCCTAGGCTAAGGCTAGGGCTCCCCTAGGCTAAGGCTAGGGCTCCCCTAGCCTTCAGGCTAGGCCACCCCTAGGCTTCAGGCTCCCCTAGGCTAAGGCTAGGGCTCCCCTAGCCTTCAGGCTAGGCCACCCCTAGGCTTCAGGCTCCCCTAGGCTAAGGCTAGGGCTCCCCTAGGCTAAGGCTAGGGCTCCCCTAGCCTTCAGGCTAGGCCACCCCTAGGCTTCAGGCTCCCCTAGGCTAAGGCTAGGGCTCCCCTAGGCTAAGGCTAGGGCTCCCCTAGCCTTCAGGCTAGGCCACCCCTAGGCTTCAGGCTCCCCTAGGCTAAGGCTAGGGCTCCCCTAGGCTAAGGCTAGGGCTCCCCTAGCCTTCAGGCTAGGCCAACCCTAGGCTTCAGGCTCCCCTAGGCTAAGGCTAGGGCTCCCCTAGGCTAAGGCTAGGGCTCCCCTAGCCTTCAGGCTAGGCCACCCCTAGGCTTCAGGCTCCCCTAGGCTAAGGCTAGGGCTCCCCTAGGCTAAGGCTAGGGCTCCCCTAGCCTTCAGGCTAGGGCACCCCTAGGCTTCAGGCTCCCCTATGCTAAGGCTAGGGCTCACCTAGGCTTTAGGCTCCCCTAGGCTAAGGCTAGGGCTCCCCTAGGCTAAGGCTAGGGCTCCCCTAGCCTTCAGGCTAGGGCACCCCTAGGCTTTAGGCTCCCCTAGGCTAAGGCTAGGGCTCCCCTAGGCTAAGGCTAGGGCTCCCCTAGCCTTCAGGCTAGGGCACCCCTAGGCTTTAGGCTCCCCTAGGCTAAGGCTAAGGCTCCCCTAGGCTAAGGCTAGGGCTCCCCTAGCCTTCAGGCTAGGGCACCCCTAGGCTTTAGGCTCCCCTAGGCTAAGGCTAGGGCTCCCCTAGGCTAAGGCTAGGGCTCCCCTAGCCTTCAGGCTAGGGCACCCCTAGGCTTTAGGCTCCCCTAGGCTAAGGCTAGGGCTCCCCTAGGCTAAGGCTAGGGCTCCCCTAGCCTTCAGGCTAGGGCACACCTAGGCTTTAGGCTCCCCTAGGCTAAGGCTAGGGCTCCCCTAGGCTAAGGCTAGGGCTCCCCTAGCCTTCAGGCTAGGGCACCCCTAGGCTTTAGGCTCCCCTAGGCTAAGGCTAGGGCTCCCCTAGGCTAAGGCTAGGGCTCCCCTAGCCTTCAGGCTAGGGCATCCCTAGGCTTTAGGCTCCCCTAGGCTAAGGCTAGGGCTCCCCTAGGCTAAGGCTATGGCTCCCCTAGCCTTCAGGCTAGGGCACCCCTAGGCTTTAGGCTCCCCTAGGCTAAGGCTAGGGCTCCCCTAGGCTAAGGCTAGGGCTCCCCTAGCCTTTAGGCTAGGGCACCCCTAGGCTTTAGGCTCCCCTAGGCTAAGGCTAGGGCTCCCCTAGGCTAAGGCTAGGGCTCCCCTAGCCTTCAGGCTAGGGCACCCCTAAGCTTTAGGCTCCCCTAGGCTAAGGCTAGGGCTCCCCCAGGCTAAGGCTAGGGCTCCCCTAGCCTTCAGGCTAGGGCACCCCTAGGCTTTAGGCTCCCCTAGGCTAAGGCTAGGGCTCCCCTAGGCTAAGGCTAGGGCTCCCCTAGCCTTCAGGCTAGGGCACCCCTAGGCGTTAGGCTCCCCTAGGCTAAGGCTAGGGCTCCCCTAGGCTAAGGCTAGGGTTCCCCTAGCCTTCAGGCTAGGGCACCCCTAGGCTTTAGGCTCCCCTAGGCTAAGGCTAGGGCTCCCCTAGGCTAAGGCTAGGGCTCCCCTAGCCTTCAGGCTAGGGCACCCCTAGGCTTTAGGCTCCCCTAGGCTAAGGCTAGGGCTCCCCTAGGCTAAGGCTAGGGCTCCCCTAGCCTTCAGGCTAGGGCACCCCTAGGCTTTAGGCTCCCCTAGGCTAAGGCTAGGGCTCCCCTAGGCTAAGGCTAGGGCTCCCCTAGCCTTCAGGCTAGGGCACCCCTAGGCTTTTGGCTCCCCTAGGCTAAGGCTAGGGCTCCCCTAGGCTAAGGCTAGGGCTCCCCTAGCCTTCAGGCTAGGGCACCCCTAGGCTTTAGGCTCCCCTAGGCTAAGGCTAGGGCTCCCCTAGGCTAAGGCTAGGGCTCCCCTAGCCTTCAGGCTAGGGCACCCCTAGGCTTTAGGCTCCCCTAGGCTAAGGCTAGGGCTCCCCTAGGCTAAGGCTAGGGCTCCCCTAGCCTTCAGGCTAGGGCACCCCTAGGCTTTAGGCTCCCCTAGGCTAAGGCTAGGGCTCCCCTAGGCTAAGCCTAGGGCTCTCCTAGCCTTCAGGCTAGGGCACCCCTAGGCTTTAGGCTCCCCTAGGCTAAGGCTAGGGCTCCCCTAGGCTAAGGCTAGGGCTCCCCTAGTTTTCAGGCTAGGGCACCCCTAGGCTTTAGGCTCCCCTAGGCTAAGGCTAGGGCTCCCCTAGGCTAAGGCTAGGGCTCCCCTAGCCTTCAGGCTAGGGCACCCCTAGGCTTTAGGCTCCCGTAGGCTAAGGCTAGGGCTTCCCTAGGCTAAGGCTAGGGCTCCCCTAGCCTTCAGGCTAGGGCACCCCTAGGCTTTAGGCTCCCCTAGGCTAAGGCTAGGGCTCCCCTAGGCTAAGGCTAGGGCTCCCCTAGACTTCAGGCTAGGGCACCCCTAGGCTTTAGGCTCCCCTAGGCTAAGGCTAGGGCTCCCCTAGGCTAAGGCTAGGGCTCCCCTAGCCTTCAGGCTAGGGCACCCCTAGGCTTTAGGCTCCCCTAGGCTAAGGCTAGGGCTCCCCTAGGCTAAGGCTAGGGCTCCCCTAGCCTTCAGGCTAGGGCACCCCTAGGCTTTAGGCTCCCCTAGGCTAAGGCTAGGGCTCCCCTAGGCTAAGGCTAGGGCTCCCCTAGCCTTCAGGCTAGGGCACCCCTAGGCTTTATTCTCCCCTAGGCTAAGGCTAGGGCTCCCCTAGGCTAAGGCTAGGGCTCCCCTAGCCTTCAGGCTAGGGCACCCCTAGGCTTTAGGCTCCCCTAGGCTAAGGCTAGGGCTCCCCTAGGCTACGGCTAGGGCTCCCCTAGCCTTCAGGCTAGGGCACCCCTAGGCTTTAGGCTCCCCTAGGCTAAGGCTAGGGCTCCCCTAGGCTAAGGCTAGGGCTCCCCTAGCCTTCAGGCTAGGGCTCCCCTAGGCTTTAGGCTCCCCTAGGCTAAGGCTAGGGCACCCCTAGGCTAAGGCTAGGGCTCCCCTAGCCTTCAGGCTAGGGCTCCCCTAGGCTTTAGGCTCCCCTAGGCTAAGGCTAGGGCTCCCCTAGGCTAAGGCTAGGGCTCCCCTAGCCTTCAGGCTAGGGCTCCCCTAGGCTTTAGGCTCCCCTAGGCTAAGGCTAGGGCTCCCCTAGGCTAAGGCTAGGGCTCCCCTAGCCTTCAGGCTAGGGCTCCCCTAGGCTTTAGGCTCCCCTAGGCTAAGGCTAGGGCTCCCCTAGGCTAAGGCTAGGGCTCCCCTAGCCTTCAGGCTAGGGCTCCCCTAGGCTTCAGGCTCCCCTAGGCTAAAGCTAGGGCTCCCCTAGGCTAAGGCTAGGGCTCCCCTAGCCTTCAGGCTAGGGCTCCCCTAGGCTTTAGGCTCCCCTAGGCTAAGGCTAGGGCTCCCCTAGGCTAAGGCTAGGGCTACCCTAGCCTTCAGGCTAGGGCTCCCCTAGGCTTTAGGCTCCCCTAGGCTAAGGCTAGGGCTCCCCTAGGCTAAGGCTAGGGCTCCCCTAGCCTTCAGGCTAGGGCTCCCCTAGGCTTTAGGCTCCCCTAGGCTAAGGCTAGGGCTCCCCTAGGCTAAGGCTAGGGCTCCCCTAGCCTTCAGGCTAGGGCTCCCCTAGGCTTTAGGCTCCCCTAGGCTAAGGCTAGGGCTCCCCTAGGCTAAGGCTAGGGCTCCCCTAGCCTTCAGGCTAGGGCTCCCCTAGGCTTTAGGCTCCCCTAGGCTAAAGCTAGGGCTCCCCTAGGCTAAGGCTAGGGCTCCCCTAGCCTTCAGGCTAGGGCTCCCCTAGGCTTTAGGCTCCCCTAGGCTAAGGCTAGGGCTCCCCTAGGCTAAGGCTAGGGCTCCCCTAGCCTTCAGGCTAGGGCTCCCCTAGGCATTAGGCTCCCCTAGGCTAAGGCTAGGGCTCCCCTAGGCTAAGGCTAGGGCTCCCCTAGCCTTCAGGCTAGGGCTCCCCTAGGCTTTAGGCTCCCCTAGGCTAAGGCTAGGGCTCCCCTAGGCTAAGGCTAGGGCTCCCCTAGCCTTCAGGCTAGGGCTCCCCTAGGCTTTAGGCTCCCCTAGGCTAAGGCTAGGTCTCCGCTAGGCTAAGGCTAGGGCTCCCCTAGCCTTCAGGCTAGGGCTCCCCTAGGCTTTAGGCTCCCCTAGCCTTCAGGCTAGGGCTCCCCTAGTCTTCAGGCTAGGGCACCCCTAGCCTTTAGGCTCCCCTAGGCTAAGGCTAGGGCTCCCCTAGGCTAAGGCTAGGGCTCCCCTAGCCTTCAGGCTAGGGCTCCCCTAGCCTTCAGGCTTGGGCACCCCTAGGCTTTAGGCTCCCCTAGGCTAAGGCTAGGGCTCCCCTAGGCTAAGGCTAGGGCTCCCCTAGCCTTCAGGCTAGGGCACCCCTAGGCTTTAGGCTCCCCTAGGCTAAGGCTAGGGCTCCCCTAGGCTAAGGCTAGGGCTCCCCTAGCCTTCAGGCTAGGGCACCCGTAGGCTTTAGGCTCCCCTAGGCTAAGGCTAGGGCTCCCCTAGGCTAAGGCTAGGGCTCCCCTAGCCTTCAGGCTAGGGCACCCCTAGGCTTTAGGCTCCCCTAGGCTAAGGCTAGGGCTCCCCTAGGCTAAGGCTAGGGCTCCCCTAGCCTTCAGGCTAGGGCTCCCCTAGGCTTTAGGCTCCCCTAGGCTAAGGCTAGGGCTCCCCTAGGCTCAGGCTAGAGCTCCCCTAGCCTTCAGGCTAGGGCACCCCTAGGCTTTAGGCTCCCCTAGGCTAAGGCTAGGGCTCCCCTAGGCTCAGGCTAGGGCTCCCCTAGCCTTCAGGCTAGGGCACCCCTAGGCTTTAGGCTCCCCTAGGCTAAGGCTAGGGCTCCCCTAGGCTAAGGCTAGGGCTCCCCTAGCCTTCAGGCTAGGGCACCCCTAGGCTTTAGGCTCCCCTAGGCTAAGGCTAGGGCTCCCCTAGGCTAAGGCTAGGGCTCCCCTAGCCTTCAGGCTAGGGCACCCCTAGGCTTTAGGCTCCCCTAGGCTAAGGCTAGGGCTCCCCTAGGCTAAGGCTAGGGCTCCCCTAGCCTTCAGGCTAGGGCACCCCTAGGCTTTAGGCTCCCCTAGGCTAAGGCTAGGGCTCCCCTAGGCTAAGGCTAGGGCTCCCCTAGCCTTCAGGCTAGGGCACCCCTAGGCTTTAGGCTCCCCTAGGCTAAGGCTAGGGCTCCCCTAGGCTAAGGCTAGGGCTCCCCTAGCCTTCAGGCTAGGGCACCCCTAGGCTTTATTCTCCCCTAGGCTAAGGCTAGGGCTCCCCTAGGCTAAGGCTAGGGCTCCCCTAGCCTTCAGGCTAGGGCACCCCTAGGCTTTAGGCTCCCCTAGGCTAAGGCTAGGGCTCCCCTAGGCTACGGCTAGGGCTCCCCTAGCCTTCAGGCTAGGGCACCCCTAGGCTTTAGGCTCCCCTAGGCTAAGGCTAGGGCTCCCCTAGGCTAAGGCTAGGGCTCCCCTAGCCCTCAGGCTAGGGCTCCCCTAGGCTTTAGGCTCCCCTAGGCTAAGGCTAGGGCACCCCTAGGCTAAGGCTAGGGCTCCCCTAGCCTTCAGGCTAGGGCTCCCCTAGGCTTTAGGCTCCCCTAGGCTAAGGCTAGGGCTCCCCTAGGCTAAGGCTAGGGCTCCCCTAGCCTTCAGGCTAGGGCTCCCCTAGGCTTTAGGCTCCCCTAGGCTAAGGCTAGGGCTCCCCTAGGCTAAGGCTAGGGCTACCCTAGCCTTCAGGCTAGGGCTCCCCTAGGCTTTAGGCTCCCCTAGGCTAAGGCTAGGGCTCCCCTAGGCTAAGGCTAGGGCTCCCCTAGCCTTCAGGCTAGGGCTCCCCTAGGCTTTAGGCTCCCCTAGGCTAAGGCTAGGGCTCCCCTAGGCTAAGGCTAGGGCTCCCCTAGCCTTCAGGCTAGGGCTCCCCTAGGCTTTAGGCTCCCCTAGGCTAAGGCTAGGGCTCCCCTAGGCTAAGGCTAGGGCTCCCCTAGCCTTCAGGCTAGGGCTCCCCTAGGCTTTAGGCTCCCCTAGGCTAAAGCTAGGGCTCCCCTAGGCTAAGGCTAGGGCTCCCCTAGCCTTCAGGCTAGGGCTCCCCTAGGCTTTAGGCTCCCCTAGGCTAAGGCTAGGGCTCCCCTAGGCTAAGGCTAGGGCTCCCCTAGCCTTCAGGCTAGGGCTCCCCTAGGCATTAGGCTCCCCTAGGCTAAGGCTAGGGCTCCCCTAGGCTAAGGCTAGGGCTCCCCTAGCCTTCAGGCTAGGGCTCCCCTAGGCTTTAGGCTCCCCTAGGCTAAGGCTAGGGCTCCCCTAGGCTAAGGCTAGGGCTCCCCTAGCCTTCAGGCTAGGGCTCCCCTAGGCTTTAGGCTCCCCTAGGCTAAGGCTAGGTCTCCGCTAGGCTAAGGCTAGGGCTCCCCTAGCCTTCAGGCTAGGGCTCCCCTAGGCTTTAGGCTCCCCTAGCCTTCAGGCTAGGGCTCCCCTAGTCTTCAGGCTAGGGCACCCCTAGCCTTTAGGCTCCCCTAGGCTAAGGCTAGGGCTCCCCTAGGCTAAGGCTAGGGCTCCCCTAGCCTTCAGGCTAGGGCTCCCCTAGCCTTCAGGCTTGGGCACCCCTAGGCTTTAGGCTCCCCTAGGCTAAGGCTAGGGCTCCCCTAGGCTAAGGCTAGGGCTCCCCTAGCCTTCAGGCTAGGGCACCCCTAGGCTTTAGGCTCCCCTAGGCTAAGGCTAGGGCTCCCCTAGGCTAAGGCTAGGGCTCCCCTAGCCTTCAGGCTAGGGCACCCGTAGGCTTTAGGCTCCCCTAGGCTAAGGCTAGGGCTCCCCTAGGCTAAGGCTAGGGCTCCCCTAGCCTTCAGGCTAGGGCACCCCTAGGCTTTAGGCTCCCCTAGGCTAAGGCTAGGGCTCCCCTAGGCTAAGGCTAGGGCTCCCCTAGCCTTCAGGCTAGGGCTCCCCTAGGCTTTAGGCTCCCCTAGGCTAAGGCTAGGGCTCCACTAGGCTCAGGCTAGAGCTCCCCTAGCCTTCAGGCTAGGGCACCCCTAGGCTTTAGGCTCCCCTAGGCTAAGGCTAGGGCTCCCCTAGGCTCAGGCTAGGGCTCCCCTAGCCTTCAGGCTAGGGCACCCCTAGGCTTTAGGCTCCCCTAGGCTAAGGCTAGGGCTCCCCTAGGCTAAGGCTAGGGCTCCCCTAGCCTTCAGGCTAGGGCACCCCTAGGCTTTAGGCTCCCCTAGGCTAAGGCTAGGGCTCCCCTAGTCTAAGGCTAGGGCTCCCCTAGCCTTCAGGCTAGGGCACCCCTAGGCTTTAGGCTCCCCTAGGCTAAGGCTAGGGCTCCCCTAGGCTAAGGCTAGGGCTCCCCTAGCCTTCAGGCTAGGGCACCCCTAGGCTTTAGGCTCCCCAAGGCTAAGGCTAGGGCTCCCCTAGGCTAAGGCTAGGGCTCCCCTAGCCTTCTGGCTAGGGCACCCCTAGGCTATAGGCTCCCCTAGGCTAAGGCTAGGGCTCCCCTAGGCTAAGGCTAGGGCTCCCCTAGCCTTCAGGCTAGGGCACCCCTAGGCTTTAGGCTCCCCTAGGCTAAGGCTAGGGCTCCCCTAGGCTAATGCTAGGGCTCCCCTAGCCTTCAGGCTAGGGCACCCCTAGGCTTTAGGCTCCCCTAGGCTAAGGCTAGGGCTCCCCTAGGCTAAGGCTAGGGCTCCCCTAGCCTTCAGGCTAGGGCACCCCTAGGCTTTAGGCTCCCCTAGGCTAAGGCTAGGGCTCCCCTAGCCTTCAGGCTAGGGCACCCCTAGGCTTTAGGCTCCCCTAGGCTAAGGCTAGGGCTCCCCTAGGCTAAGGCTAGGGCTCCCCTAGCCTTCAGGCTAGGGCACCCCTAGGCTTTAGGCTCCCCTAGGCTAAGGCTAGGGCTCCACTAGGCTAAGGCTAGGGCTCCCCTAGCCTTCAGGCTAGGGCACCCCTAGGCTTTAGGCTCCCCTAGGCTAAGGCTAGGGCTCCCCTAGGCTAAGGCTAGGGCTCCCCTAGCCTTCAGGCTAGGGCAACCCTAGGCTTTAGGCTCCCCTAGGCTAAGGCTAGGGCTCCCCTAGGCTAAGGCTAGGGCTCCCTTAGCCTTCAGGCTAGGGCACCCCTAGGCTTTAGGCTCCCCTAGGCTAAGGCTAGGGCTCCCCTAGGCTAAGGCTAGGGCTCCCCTAGCCTTCAGGCTAGGGCACCCCTAGGCTTTAGGCTCCCCTAGTCTAAGGCTAGGGCTCCCCTAGGCTAAGGCTAGGGCTTCCCTAGCCTTCAGGCTAGGGCACCCCTAGGCTTTAGGCTCCCCTAGGCTAAGGCTAGGGCTCCCCTAGGCTAAGGCTAGGGCTCCCCTAGCCTTCAGGCTAGGGCACCCCTAGGCTTTAGGCTCCCCTAGGCTAAGGCTAGGGCTCCCCTAGGCTAAGGCTAGGGCTCCCCTAGCTGTCAGGCTAGGGCACCCCTAGGCTTTAGGCTCCCCTAGGCTAAGGCTAGGGCTCCCCTAGGCTAAGGCTAGGGCTCCCCTAGCCTTCAGGCTAGGGCACCCCTAGGCTTTAGGCTCCCCTAGGCTAAGGCTAGGGCTCCCCTAGGCTAAGGCTAGGGCTCCCCTAGCCTTCAGGCTAGGGCACCCCTAGGCTTTAGGCTCCCCTAGGCTAAGGCTAGGGCTCCCGTAGGCTAAGGCTAGGGCTCCCCTAGCCTTCAGGCTAGGGCACCCCTAGGCTTTAGGCTCCCCTAGGCTAAGGCTAGGGCTCCCCTAGGCTAAGGCTAGGGCTCCCCTAGCCTTCAGGCTAGTGCACCCCTAGGCTTTAGGCTCCCCTAGGCTAAGGCTAGGGCTCCCCTAGGCTAAGGCTAGGGCTCCCCTAGCCTTCAGGCTAGGGCACCCCTAGGCTTTAGGCTCCCCTAGGCTAAGGCTAGGGCTCCCCTAGGCTAAGGCTAGGGCTCCCCTAGGCTAAGGCTAGGGCTCCCCTAGCCTTCAGGCTAGGGCTCCCCTAGGCTTTAGGCTCCCCTAGGCTAAGGCTAGGGCTCCCCTAGGCTAAGGCTAGGGCTCCCCTAGCCTTCAGGCTAGGGCTCCCCTAGGCTTTAGGCTCCCCTAGGCTAAGGCTAGGGCTCCCCTAGGCTAAGGCTAGGGCTCCCCTAGCCTTCAGGCTAGGGCACCCCTAGGCTTTAGGCTCCCCTAGGCTAAGGCTAAGCCTCCCCTAGGCTAAGGCTAGGGCTCCCCTAGCCTTCAGGCTAGGGCTCCCCTAGGCTTTAGGCTCCCCTAGGCTAAGGCTAGGGCTCCCCTAGGCTAAGGCTAGGGCTCCCCTAGGCTTTAGGCTCCCCTAGGCTAAGGCTAGGGCTCCCCTAGGCTAAGGCTAGGGCTCCCCTAGCCTTCAGGCTAGGGCTCCCCTAGGCTTTAGGCTCCCCTAGGCTAAGGCTAGGGCTCCCCTAGGCTAAGGCTAGGGCTCCCCTAGCCTTCAGGCTAGGGCTCCCCTAGGCTTTAGGCTCCCCTAGGCTAAGGCTAGGGCTCCCCTAGGCTAAGGCTAGGGCTCCCCTAGCCTTCAGGCTAGGGCTCCCCTAGGCTTTAGGCTCCCCTAGGCTAAGGCTAGGGCTCCCCTAGGCTAAGGCTAGGGCTCCCCTAGCCTTCAGGCTAGGGCTCCCCTAGGCTTTAGGCTCCCCTAGGCTAAAGCTAGGGCTCCCCTAGGCTAAGGCTAGGGCTCCCCTAGCCTTCAGGCTAGGGCTCCCCTAGGCTTTAGGCTCCCCTAGGCTAAGGCTAGGGCTCCCCTAGGCTAAGGCTAGGGCTCCCCTAGCCTTCACGCTAGGGCTCCCCTAGGCTTTAGGCTCCCCTAGGCTAAGGCTAGGGCTCCCCTAGGCTAAGGCTAGGGCTCCCCTAGCCTTCAGGCTAGGGCTCCCCTAGGCTTTAGGCTCCCCTAGGCTAAGGCTAGGGCTCCCCTAGGCTAAGGCTAGGGCTCCCCTAGCCTTCAGGCTAGGGCTCCCCTAGGCTTTAGGCTCCCCTAGGCTAAGGCTAGGTCTCCGCTAGGCTAAGGCTAGGGCTCCCCTAGCCTTCAGGCTAGGGCTCCCCTAGGCTTTAGGCTCCCCTAGGCTAAGGCTAGGGCTCCCCTAGGCTAAGGCTAGGGCTCCCCTAGCCTTCAGGCTAGGGCTCCCCTAGGCTTTAGGCTCCCCTAGGCTAAGGCTAGGGCTCCCCTAGGCTAAGGCTAGGGCTCCCCTAGCCTTCAGGCTAGGGCTCCCCTAGGCTTTAGGCTCCCCTAGGCTAAGGCTAGGGCTCCCCTAGTCTAAGGCTAGGGCTCCCCTAGCCTTCAGGCTAGGGCACCCCTAGGCTTTAGGCTCCCCTAGGCTAAGGCTATGGCTCCCCTAGGCTAAGGCTAGGGCTCCCCTAGCCTTCAGGCTAGGGCACCCCTAGGCTTTAGGCTCCCCTAGGCTAAGGCTAGGGCTCCCCTAGGCTAAGGCTAGGGCGCCCCTAGCCTTCTGGCTAGGGCACCCCTAGGCTTTAGGCTCCCCTAGGCTAAGGCGAGGGCTCCCCTAGGCTAAGGCTAGGGCTCCCCTAGCCTTCAGGCTAGGGCACCCCTAGGCTTTAGGCTCCCCTAGGCTAAGGCTAGGGCTCCCCTAGGCTAAGGCTAGGGCTCCCCTAGCCTTCAGGCTAGGGCACCCCTAGGCTTTAGGCTCCCCTAGGCTAAGGCTAGGGCTCCCCTAGGCTAAGGCTAGGGCTCCCCTAGCCTTCAGGCTAGGGCACCCCTAGGCTTTAGGCTCCCCTAGGCTAAGGCTAGGGCTCCCCTAGGCTAAGGCTAGGGCTCCCCTAGCCTTCAGGCTAGGGCACCCCTAGGCTTTAGGCTCCCCTAGGCTAAGGCTAGGGCTCCCCTAGGCTAAGGCTAGGGCTCCCCTAGCCTTCAGGCTAGGGCACCCCTAGGCTTTAGGCTCCCCTAGGCTAAGGCTAGGGCTCCCCTAGGCTAAGGCTAGGGCTCCCCTAGCCTTCAGGCTAGGGCACCCCTAGGCTTTAGGCTCCCCTAGGCTAAGGCTAGGGCTCCCCTAGGCTAAGGCTAGGGCTCCCCTAGCCTTCAGGCTAGGGCACCCCTAGGCTTTAGGCTCCCCTAGGCTAAGGCTAGGGCTCCACTAGGCTAAGGCTAGGGCTCCCTTAGCCTTCAGGCTAGGGCACCCCTAGGCTTTAGGCTCCCCTAGGCTAAGGCTAGGGCTCCCCTAGGCTAAGGCTAGGGCTCCCCTAGCCTTCAGGCTAGGGCACCCCTAGGCTTTAGGCTCCCCTAGTCTAAGGCTAGGGCTCCCCTAGGCTAAGGCTAGGGCTCCCCTAGCCTTCAGGCTAGGGCACCCCTAGGCTTTAGGCTCCCCTAGGCTAAGGCTAGGGCTCCCCTAGGCTAAGGCTAGGGCTCCCCTAGCCTTCAGGCTAGGGCACCCCTAGGCTTTAGGCTCCCCTAGGCTAAGGCTAGGGCTCCCCTAGGCTAAGGCTAGGGCTCCCCTAGCCTTCAGACTAGGGCTCCCCTAGGCTAAGGCTAGGGCTCCCCTAGGCTAAGGCTAGGGCTCCCCTAGCCTTCAGGCTAGGGCTCCCCTAGGCTTTAGGCTCCCCTAGGCTAAGGCTAGGGCTCCCCTAGGCTAAGGCTAGGGCTCCCCTAGCCTTCAGGCTAGGGCTACCCTAGCCTTCAGGCTAGGGCTCCCCTAGCCTTCAGGCTAGGGCACCCCTAGCCTTTAGGCTCCCCTAGGCTAAGGCTAGGGCTCCCCTAGGCTAAGGCTAGGGCTCCCCTAGCCTTCAGGCTAGGGCTCCCCTAGCCTTCAGGCTTGGGCACCCCTAGGCTTTAGGCTCCCCTAGGCTAAGGCTAGGTCTCCCCTAGGCTAAGGTTAGGGCTCCCCTAGCCTTCAGGCTAGGGCACCCCTAGGCTTTAGGCTTCCCTAGGCTAAGGCTAGGGCTCCCCTAGCCTTCAGGCTAGGGCACCCGTAGGCTTTAGGCTCCCCTAGGCTAAGGCTAGGGCTCCCCTAGGCTAAGGCTAGGGCTCCCCTAGCCTTCAGGCTAGGGCACCCCTAGGCTTTAGGCTCCCCTAGGCTAAGGCTAGGGCTCCCCTAGGCTAAGGCTAGGGCTCCCCTAGCCTTCAGGCTAGGGCACCCCTAGGCTTTAGGCTCCCCTAGGCTAAGGCTAGGGCTCCCCTAGGCTCAGGCTAGAGCTCCCCTAGCCTTCAGGCTAGGGCACCCCTAGGCTTTAGGCTCCCCTAGGCTAAGGCTAGGGCTCCCCTAGGCTCAGGCTAGGGCTCCCCTAGCCTTCAGGCTAGGGCACCCCTAGGCTTTAGGCTCCCCTAGGCTAAGGCTAGGGCTCCCCTAGGCTAAGGCTAGGGCTCCCCTAGCCTTCAGGCTAGGGCACCCCTAGGCTTTAGGCTCCCCTAGGCTAAGGCTAGGGCTCCCCTAGTCTAAGGCTAGGGCTCCCCTAGCCTTCAGGCTAGGGCACCCCTAGGCTTTAGGCTCCCCTAGGCTAAGGCTAGGGCTCCCCTAGTCTAAGGCTAGGGCTCCCCTAGCCTTCAGGCTAGGGCACCCCTAGGCTTTAGGCTCCCCTAGGCTAAGGCTATGGCTCCCCTAGGCTAAGGCTAGGGCTCCCCTAGCCTTCAGGCTAGGGCACCCCTAGGCTTTAGGCTCCCCTAGGCTAAGGCTAGGGCTCCCCTAGGCTAAGGCTAGGGCGCCCCTAGCCTTCTGGCTAGGGCACCCCTAGGCTTTAGGCTCCCCTAGGCTAAGGCTAGGGCTCCCCTAGGCTAAGGCTAGGGCTCCCCTAGCCTTCAGGCTAGGGCACCCCTAGGCTTTAGGCTCCCCTAGGCTAAGGCTAGGGCTCCCCTAGGCTAAGGCTAGGGCTCCCCTAGCCTTCAGGCTAGGGCACCCCTAGGCTTTAGGCTCCCCTAGGCTAAGGCTAGGGCTCCCCTAGGCTAAGGCTAGGGCTCCCCTAGCCTTCAGGCTAGGGCACCCCTAGGCTTTAGGCTCCCCTAGTCTAAGGCTAGGGCTCCCCTAGGCTAAGGCTAGGGCTCCCCTAGCCTTCAGGCTAGGGCACCCCTAGGCTTTAGGCTCCCCTAGGCTAAGGCTAGGGCTCCCCTAGGCTAAGGCTAGGGCTCCCCTAGCCTTCAGGCTAGGGCACCCCTAGGCTTTAGGCTCCCCTAGGCTAAGGCTAGGGCTCCCCTAGGCTAAGGCTAGGGCTCCCCTAGCCTTCAGGCTAGGGCACCCCTAGGCTTTAGGCTCCCCTAGGCTAAGGCTAGGGCTCCCCTAGGCTAAGGCTAGGGCTCCCCTAGCCTTCAGGCTAGGGCACCCCTAGGCTTTAGGCTCCCCTAGGCTAAGGCTAGGGCTCCCCTAGGCTAAGGCTAGGGCTCCCTTAGCCTTCAGGCTAGGGCACCCCTAGGCTTTAGGCTCCCCTAGGCTAAGGCTAGGGCTCCCCTAGGCTAAGGCTAGGGCTCCCCTAGCCTTCAGGCTAGGGCACCCCTAGGCTTTAGGCTCCCCTAGTCTAAGGCTAGGGCTCCCCTAGGCTAAGGCTAGGGCTCCCCTAGCCTTCAGGCTAGGGCACCCCTAGGCTTTAGGCTCCCCTAGGCTAAGGCTAGGGCTCCCCTAGGCTAAGGCTAGGGCTCCCCTAGCCTTCAGGCTAGGGCACCCCTAGGCTTTAGGCTCCCCTAGGCTAAGGCTAGGGCTCCCCTAGGCTAAGGCTAGGGCTCCCCTAGCTGTCAGGCTAGGGCACCCCTAGGCTTTAGGCTCCCCTAGGCTAAGGCTAGGGCTCCCCTAGGCTAAGGCTAGGGCTCCCCTAGCCTTCAGGCTAGGGCACCCCTAGGCTTTAGGCTCCCCTAGGCTAAGGCTAGGGCTCCCCTAGGCTAAGGCTAGGGCTCCCCTAGCCTTCAGGCTAGGGCACCCCTAGGCTTTAGGCTCCCCTAGGCTAAGGCTAGGGCTCCCCTAGGCTAAGGCTAGGGCTCCCCTAGCCTTCAGGCTAGGGCACCCCTAGGCTTTAGGCTCCCCTAGGCTAAGGCTAGGGCTCCCCTAGGCTAAGGCTAGGGCTCCCCTAGCCTTCAGGCTAGGGCACCCCTAGGCTTTAGGCTCCCCTAGGCTAAGGCTAGGGCTCCCCTAGGCTAAGGCTAGGGCTCCCCTAGCCTTCAGGCTAGTGCACCCCTAGGCTTTAGGCTCCCCTAGGCTAAGGCTAGGGCTCCCCTAGGCTAAGGCTAGGGCTCCCCTAGCCTTCAGGCTAGGGCACCCCTAGGCTTTAGGCTCCCCTAGGCTAAGGCTAGGGCTCCCCTAGGCTAAGGCTAGGGCTCCCCTAGCCTTCAGGCTAGGGCACCCCTAGGCTTTAGGCTCCCCTAGGCTAAGGCTAGGGCTCCCCTAGGCTAAGGCTAGGGCTCCCCTAGCCTTCAGGCTAGGGCACCCCTAGGCTTTAGGCTCCCCTAGGCTAAGGCTAGGGCTCCCCTAGGCTAAGGCTAGGGCTCCCCTAGCCTTCAGGCTAGGGCACCCCTAGGCTTTAGGCTCCCCTAGGCTAAGGCTAGGGCTCCCCTAGGCTAAGGCTAGGGCTCCCCTAGCCTTCAGGCTAGGGCACCCCTAGGCTTTAGGCTCCCCTAGGCTAAGGCTAGGGCTCCCCTAGGCTAAGGCTAGGGCTCCCCTAGCCTTCAGGCTAGGGCACCCCTAGGCTTTAGGCTCCCCTAGGCCAAGGCTTGGGCTCCCCTAGGCTAAGGCTAGGGCTCCCCTAGCCTTCAGGCTAGGGCACCCCTAGGCTTTAGGCTCCCCTAGGCTAAGGCTAGGGCTCCCCTAGGCTAAGGCTAGGGCTCCCCTAGCCTTCAGGCTAGGGCACCCCTAGGCTTTAGGCTCCCCTAGGCTAAGGCTAGGGCTCCCCTAGGCTAAGGCTAGGGCTCCCCTAGCCTTCAGGCTAGGGCACCCCTAGGCTTTAGGCTCCCCTAGGCTAAGGCTAGGGCTCCCCTAGGCTAAGGCTAGGGCTCCCCTAGCCTTCAGGCTAGGGCACCCCTAGGCTTTAGGCTCCCCTAGGCTAAGGCTAGAGCTCCCCTAGCCTTCAGGCTAGGGCACCCCTAGGCTTTAGGCTCCCCTAGGCTAAGGCTAGGGCTCCCCTAGGCTCAGGCTAGGGCTCCCCTAGCCTTCAGGCTAGGGCACCCGTAGGCTTTAGGCTCCCCTAGGCTAAGGCTAGGGCTCCCCTAGGCTAAGGCTAGGGCTCCCCTAGCCTTCAGGCTAGGGCACCCCTAGGCTTTAGGCTCCCCTAGGCTAAGGCTAGGGCTCCCCTAGTCTAAGGCTAGGGCTCCCCTAGCCTTCAGGCTAGGGCACCCCTAGGCTTTAGGCTCCCCTAGGCTAAGGCTATGGCTCCCCTAGGCTAAGGCTAGGGCTCCCCTAGCCTTCAGGCTAGGGCACCCCTAGGCTTTAGGCTCCCCTAGGCTAAGGCTAGGGCTCCCCTAGGCTAAGGCTAGGGCGCCCCTAGCCTTCTGGCTAGGGCACCCCTAGGCTTTAGGCTCCCCTAGGCTAAGGCTAGGGCTCCCCTAGGCTAAGGCTAGGGCTCCCCTAGCCTTCAGGCTAGGGCACCCCTAGGCTTTAGGCTCCCCTAGGCTAAGGCTAGGGCTCCCCTAGGCTAAGGCTAGGGCTCCCCTAGCCTTCAGGCTAGGGCACCCCTAGGCTTTAGGCTCCCCTAGGCTAAGGCTAGGGCTCCCCTAGGCTAAGGCTAGGGCTCCCCTAGCCTTCAGGCTAGGGCACCCCTAGGCTTTAGGCTCCCCTAGGCTAAGGCTAGGGCTCCCCTAGGCTAAGGCTAGGGCTCCCCTAGCCTTCAGGCTAGGGCACCCCTAGGCTTTAGGCTCCCCTAGGCTAAGGCTAGGGCTCCCCTAGGCTAAGGCTAGGGCTCCCCTAGCCTTCAGGCTAGGGCACCCCTAGGCTTTAGGCTCCCCTAGGCTAAGGCTAGGGCTCCCCTAGGCTAAGGCTAGGGCTCCCCTAGCCTTCAGGCTAGGGCACCCCTAGGCTTTAGGCTCCCCTAGGCTAAGGCTAGGGCTCCCCTAGGCTAAGGCTAGGGCTCCCCTAGCCTTCAGGCTAGGGCACCCCTAGGCTTTAGGCTCCCCTAGGCTAAGGCTAGGGCTCCCCTAGGCTAAGGCTAGGGCTCCCTTAGCCTTCAGGCTAGGGCACCCCTAGGCTTTAGGCTCCCCTAGGCTAAGGCTAGGGCTCCCCTAGGCTAAGGCTAGGGCTCCCCTAGCCTTCAGGCTAGGGCACCCCTAGGCTTTAGGCTCCCCTAGTCTAAGGCTAGGGCTCCCCTAGGCTAAGGCTAGGGCTCCCCTAGCCTTCAGGCTAGGGCACCCCTAGGCTTTAGGCTCCCCTAGGCTAAGGCTAGGGCTCCCCTAGGCTAAGGCTAGGGCTCCCCTAGCCTTCAGGCTAGGGCACCCCTAGGCTTTAGGCTCCCCTAGGCTAAGGCTAGGGCTCCCCTAGGCTAAGGCTAGGGCTCCCCTAGCTGTCAGGCTAGGGCACCCCCAGGCTTTAGGCTCCCCTAGGCTAAGGCTAGGGCTCCCCTAGGCTAAGGCTAGGGCTCCCCTAGCCTTCAGGCTAGGGCACCCCTAGGCTTTAGGCTCCCCTAGGCTAAGGCTAGGGCTCCCCTAGGCTAAGGCTAGGGCTCCCCTAGCCTTCAGGCTAGGGCACCCCTAGGCTTTAGGCTCCCCTAGGCTAAGGCTAGGGCTCCCCTAGGCTAAGGCTAGGGCTCCCCTAGCCTTCAGGCTAGGGCACCCCTAGGCTTTAGGCTCCCCTAGGCTAAGGCTAGGGCTCCCCTAGGCTAAGGCTAGGGCTCCCCTAGCCTTCAGGCTAGGGCACCCCTAGGCTTTAGGCTACCCTAGGCTAAGGCTAGGGCTCCCCTAGGCTAAGGCTAGGGCTCCCCTAGCCTTCAGGCTAGTGCACCCCTAGGCTTTAGGCTCCCCTAGGCTAAGGCGAGGGCTCCCCTAGGCTAAGGCTAGGGCTCCCCTAGCCTTCAGGCTAGGGCACCCCTAGGCTTTAGGCTCCCCTAGGCTAAGGCTAGGGCTCCCCTAGGCTAAGGCTAGGGCTCCCCTAGCCTTCAGGCTAGGGCACCCCTAGGCTTTAGGCTCCCCTAGGCTAAGGCTAGGGCTCCCCTAGGCTAAGGCTAGGGCTCCCCTAGCCTTCAGGCTAGGGCACCCCTAGGCTTTAGGCTCCCCTAGGCTAAGGCTAGGGCTCCTCTAGGCTAAGGCTAGGGCTCCCCTAGCCTTCAGGCTAGGGCACCCCTAGGCTTTAGGCTCCCCTAGGCTAAGGCTAGGGCTCCCCTAGGCTAAGGCTAGGGCTCCCCTAGCCTTCAGGCTAGGGCACCCCTAGGCTTTAGGCTCCCCTAGGCTAAGGCTAGGGCTCCCCTAGGCTAAGGCTAGGGCTCCCCTAGCCTTCAGGCTAGGGCACCCCTAGGCTTTAGGCTCCCCTAGGCCAAGGCTTGGGCTCCCCTAGGCTAAGGCTAGGGCTCCCCTAGCCTTCAGGCTAGGGCACCCCTAGGCTTTAGGCTCCCCTAGGCTAAGGCTAGGGCTCCCCTAGGCTAAGGCTAGGGCTCCCCTAGCCTTCAGGCTAGGGCACCCCTAGGCTTTAGGCTCCCCTAGGCTAAGGCTAGGGCTCCCCTAGGCTAAGGCTAGGGCTCCCCTAGCCTTCAGGCTAGGGCACCCCTAGGCTTTAGGCTCCCCTAGGCTAAGGCTAGGGCTCCCCTAGGCTAAGGCTAGGGCTCCCCTAGCCTTCAGGCTAGGGCACCCCTAGGCTTTAGGCTCCCCTAGGCTAAGGCTAGGGCTCCCCTAGGCTAAGGCTAGGGCTCCCCTAGCCTTCAGGCTAGGGCACCCCTAAGCTTTAGGCTCCCCTAGGCTAAGGCTAGGGCTCCCCTTGGCTAAGGCTAGGGCTCCCCTAGCCTTCAGGCTAGGGCACCCCTAGGCTTTAGGCTCCCCTAGGCTAAGGCTAGGGCTCCCCTAGGCTAAGGCTAGGGCTCCCCTAGCCTTCAGGCTAGGGCACCCCTAGGCTTTAGGCTCCCCTAGGCTAAGGCTAGGGCTCCCCTAGGCTAAGGCTAGGGCTCCCCTAGCCTTCAGGCTAGGGCACCCCTAGGCTTTAGGCTCCCCTAGGCTAGGGCTAGGGCTCCCCTAGGCTAAGGCTAGGGCTCCCCTAGCCTTCAGGCTAGGGCACCCCTAGGCTTTAGGCTCCCCTAGGCTAAGGCTAGGGCTCCCCTAGGCTAAGGCTAGGGCTCCCCTAGGCTAAGGCTAGGGCTCCCCTAGCCTTCAGGCTAGGGCACCCCTAGGCTTTAGGCTCCCCTAGGCTAAGGCTAGGGCTCCCCTAGGCTAAGGCTAGGGCTCCCCTAGCCTTCAGGCTAGGGCACCCCTAGGCTTTAGGCTCCCCTAGGCTAAGGCTAGGGCTCCCCTAGGCTAAGGCTAGGGCTCCCCTAGCCTTCAGGCTAGGGCACCCCTAGGCTTTAGGCTCCCCTAGGCTAAGGCTAGGGCTCCCCTAGGCTAAGGCTAGGGCTCCCCTAGCCTTCAGGCTAGGGCACCCCTAGGCTTTAGGCTCCCCTAGGCTAAGGCTAGGGCTCCCCTAGGCTAAGGCTAGGGCTCCCCTAGCCTTCAGGCTAGGGCACCCCTAGGCTTTAGGCTCCCCTAGGCTAAGGCTAGGGCTCCTCTAGGCTAAGGCTAGGGCTCCCCTAGCCTTCAGGCTAGGGCACCCCTAGGCTTTAGGCTCCCCTAGGCTAAGGCTAGGGCTCCCCTAGGCTAAGGCTAGGGCTCCCCTAGGCTAAGGCTAGGGCTCCCCTAGCCTTCAGGCCAGGGCACCCCTAGGCTTTAGGCTCCCCTAGGCTAAGGCGAGGGCTCCCCTAGGCTAAGGCTAGGGCTCCCGTAGCCTTCAGGCCAGGGCAACCCTAGGCTTTAGGCTCCCCTAGGCTAAGGCGAGGGATCCCCTAGGCTAAGGCTAGGGCTCCCCTAGCCTTCAGGCCAGGGCACCCCTAGGCTTTAGGCTCCCCTAGGCTAAGGCGAGGGCTCCCCTAGGCTAAGGCTAGGGCTCCCCTAGCCTTCAGGCCAGGGCACCCCTAGGCTTTAGGCTCCCCTAGGCTAAGGCGAGGGCTCCCCTAGGCTAAGGCTAGGGCTCCCCTAGCCTTCAGGCCAGGGCACCCCTAGGCTTTAGGCTCCCCTAGGCTAAGGCGAGGGCTCCCCTAGGCTAAGGCTAGGGCTCCCCTAGCCTTCAGGCCAGGGCACCCCTAGGCTTTAGTCTCCCCTAGGCTAAGGCGAGGGCTCCCCTAGGCTAAGGCTAGGGCTCCCCTAGCCTTCAGGCCAGGGCACCCCTAGGCTTAAGGCTCCCCTAGGCTAAGGCGAGGGCTCCCCTAGGCTAAGGCTAGGGCTCCCCTAGCCTTCAGGCCAGGGCACCCCTAGGCTTTTGGCTCCCCTAGGCTAAGGCGAGGGCTCCCCTAGGCTAAGGCTAGGGCTCCCCTAGCCTTCAGGCCAGGGCACCCCTAGGCTTTAGGCTCCCCTAGGCTAAGGCGAGGGCTCCCCTAGGCTAAGGCTAGGGCTCACCTAGCCTTCAGGCCAGGGCACCCCTAGGCTTTAGGCTCCCCTAGGCTAAGGCGAGGGCTCCCCTAGGCTAAGGCTAGGGCTCCCCTAGCCTTCAGGCCAGGGCACCCCTAGGCTTTAGGCTCCCCTAGGCTAAGGCGAGGGCTCCCCTAGGCTAAGGCTAGGGCTCCCCTAGCCTTCAGGCCAGGGCACCCCTAGGCTTTAGGCTCCCCTAGGCTAAGGCGAGGGCTCCCCTAGGCTAAGGCTAGGGCTCCCCTAGCCTTCAGGCCAGGGCACCCCTAGGCTTTAGGCTCCCCTAGGCTAAGGCGAGGGCTCCCCTAGGCTAAGGCTAGGGCTCCCCTAGCCTTCAGGCCAGGGCACCCCTAGGCTTTTGGCTCCCCTAGGCTAAGGCGAGGGCTCCCCTAGGCTAAGGCTAGGGCTCCCCTAGCCTTCAGGCCAGGGCACCCCTAGGCTTTAGGCTCCCCTAGGCTAAGGCGAGGGCTCCCCTAGGCTAAGGCTAGGGCTCCCCTAGCCTTCAGGCCAGGGCACCCCTAGGCTTTAGGCTCCCCTAGGCTAAGGCGAGGGCTCCCCTAGGCTAAGGCTAGGGCTCCCCTAGCCTTCAGGCCAGGGCACCCCTAGGCTTTAGGCTCCCCTAGGCTAAGGCGAGGGCTCCACTAGGCTAAGGCTAGGGCTCCCCTAGCCTTCAGGCCAGGGCACCCCTAGGCTTTAGGCTCCCCTAGGCTAAGGCTAGGGCTCCCCTAGGCTAAGGCTAGGGCTCCCCTAGCCTTCAGGCTAGGGCACCCCTAGGCTTTAGGCTCCCCTAGGCTAAGGCTAGGGCTCCCCTAGGCTAAGGCTAGGGCTCCCCTAGCCTTCAGGCTAGGGCACCCCTAGGCTTTAGGCTCCCCTAGGCTAAGGCTAGGGCTCCCCTAGGCTAAGGCTAGGGCTCCCCTAGCCTTCAGGCTAGGGCACCCCTAGGCTTTAGGCTCCCCTAGGCTAAGGCTAGGGCTCCCCTAGGCTAAGGCTAGGGCTCCCCTAGCCTTCAGGCTAGGGCACCCCTAGGCTTTAGGCTCCCCTAGGCTAAGGCTAGGGCTCCCCTAGGCTAAGGCTAGGGCTCCCCTAGCCTTCAGGCTAGGGCACCCCTAGGCTTTAGGCTCCCCTAGGCTAAGGCTAGGGCTCCCCTAGGCTAAGGCTAGGGCTCCCCTAGCCTTCAGGCTAGGGCACCCCTAGGCTTTAGGCTCCCCTAGGCTAGGGCTAGGGCTCCCCTAGGCTAAGGCTAGGGCTCCCCTAGCCTTCAGGCTAGGGCACCCCTAGGCTTTAGGCTCCCCTAGGCTAAGGCTAGGGCTCCCCTAGGCTAAGGCTAGGGCTCCCCTAGGCTAAGGCTAGGGCTCCCCTAGCCTTCAGGCTAGGGCACCCCTAGGCTTTAGGCTCCCCTAGGCTAAGGCTAGGGCTCCCCTAGGCTAAGGCTAGGGCTCCCCTAGCCTTCAGGCTAGGGCACCCCTAGGCTTTAGGCTCCCCTAGGCTAAGGCTAGGGCTCCCCTAGGCTAAGGCTAGGGCTCCCCTAGCCTTCAGGCTAGGGCACCCCTAGGCTTTAGGCTCCCCTAGGCTAAGGCTAGGGCTCCCCTAGGCTAAGGCTAGGGCTCCCCTAGCCTTCAGGCTAGGGCACCCCTAGGCTTTAGGCTCCCCTAGGCTAAGGCTAGGGCTCCCCTAGGCTAAGGCTACGGCTCCCCTAGCCTTCAGGCTAGGGCACCCCTAGGCTTTAGGCTCCCCTAGGCTAAGGCTAGGGCTCCTCTAGGCTAAGGCTAGGGCTCCCCTAGCCTTCAGGCTAGGGCACCCCTAGGCTTTAGGCTCCCCTAGGCTAAGGCTAGGGCTCCCCTAGGCTAAGGCTAGGGCTCCCCTAGGCTAAGGCTAGGGCTCCCCTAGCCTTCAGGCCAGGGCACCCCTAGGCTTTAGGCTCCCCTAGGCTAAGGCGAGGGCTCCCCTAGGCTAAGGCTAGGGCTCCCCTAGCCTTCAGGCCAGGGCACCCCTAGGCTTTAGGCTCCCCTAGGCTAAGGCGAGGGATCCCCTAGGCTAAGGCTAGGGCTCCCCTAGCCTTCAGGCCAGGGCACCCCTAGGCTTTAGGCTCCCCTAGGCTAAGGCGAGGGCTCCCCTAGGCTAAGGCTAGGGCTCCCCTAGCCTTCAGGCCAGGGCACCCCTAGGCTTTAGGCTCCCCTAGGCTAAGGCGAGGGCTCCCCTAGGCTAAGGCTAGGGCTCCCCTAGCCTTCAGGCCAGGGCACCCCTAGGCTTTAGGCTCCCCTAGGCTAAGGCGAGGGCTCCCCTAGGCTAAGGCTAGGGCTCCCCTAGCCTTCAGGCCAGGGCACCCCTAGGCTTTAGTCTCCCCTAGGCTAAGGCGAGGGCTCCCCTAGGCTAAGGCTAGGGCTCCCCTAGCCTTCAGGCCAGGGCACCCCTAGGCTTAAGGCTCCCCTAGGCTAAGGCGAGGGCTCCCCTAGGCTAAGGCTAGGGCTCCCCTAGCCTTCAGGCCAGGGCACCCCTAGGCTTTTGGCTCCCCTAGGCTAAGGCGAGGGCTCCCCTAGGCTAAGGCTAGGGCTCCCCTAGCCTTCAGGCCAGGGCACCCCTAGGCTTTAGGCTCCCCTAGGCAAAGGCGAGGGCTCCCCTAGGCTAAGTCTAGGGCTCCCCTAGCCTTCAGGCCAGGGCACCCCTAGGCTTTAGGCTCCCCTAGGCTAAGGCGAGGGCTCCCCTAGGCTAAGGCTAGGGCTCCCCTAGCCTTCAGGCCAGGGCACCCCTAGGCTTTAGGCTCCCCTAGGCTAAGGCGAGGGCTCCCCTAGGCTAAGGCTAGGGCTCCCCTAGCCTTCAGGCCAGGGCACCCCTAGGCTTTAGGCTCCCCTAGGCTAAGGCGAGGGCTCCCCTAGGCTAAGGCTAGGGCTCCCCTAGCCTTCAGGCCAGGGCACCCCTAGGCTTTAGGCTCCCCTAGGCTAAGGCGAGGGCTCCCCTAGGCTAAGGCTAGGGCTCCCCTAGCCTTCAGGCCAGGGCACCCCTAGGCTTTTGGCTCCCCTAGGCTAAGGCGAGGGCTCCCCTAGGCTAAGGCTAGGGCTCCCCTAGCCTTCAGGCCAGGGCACCCCTAGGCTTTAGGCTCCCCTAGGCTAAGGCGAGGGCTCCCCTAGGCTAAGGCTAGGGCTCCCCTAGCCTTCAGGCCAGGGCACCCCTAGGCTTTAGGCTCCCCTAGGCTAAGGCGAGGGCTCCCCTAGGCTAAGGCTAGGGCTCCCCTAGCCTTCAGGCCAGGGCACCCCTAGGCTTTAGGCTCCCCTAGGCTAAGGCGAGGGCTCCCCTAGGCTAAGGCTAGGGCTCCCCTAGCCTTCAGGCCAGGGCACCCCTAGGCTTTAGGCTCCCCTAGGCTAAGGCGAGGGCTCCCCTAGGCTAAGGCTAGGGCTCCCCTAGCCTTCAGGCCAGGGCACCCCTAGGCTTTAGGCTCCCCTAGGCTAAGGCGAGGGCTCCCCTAGGCTAAGGCTAGGGCTCCCCTAGCCTTCAGGCCAGGGCACCCCTAGGCTTTAGGCTCCCCTAGGCTAAGGCGAGGGCTCCCCTAGGCTAAGGCTAGGGCTCCCCTAGCCTTCAGGCCAGGGCACCCCTAGGCTTTAGGCTCCCCTAGGCTAAGGCGAGGGCTCCCCTAGGCTAAGGCTAGGGCTCCCCTAGCCTTCAGGCCAGGGCACCCCTAGGCTTTAGGCTCCCCTAGGCTAAGGCGAGGGCTCCCCTAGGCTAAGGCTAGGGCTCCCCTAGCCTTCAGGCCAGGGCACCCCTAGGCTTTAGGCTCCCCTAGGCTAAGGCGAGGGCTCCCCTAGGCTAAGGCTAGGGCTCCCCGAGCCTTCAGGCCAGGGCACCCCTAGGCTTTTGGCTCCCCTAGGCTAAGGCGAGGGCTCCCCTAGGCTAAGGCTAGGGCTCCCCTAGCCTTCAGGCCAGGGCACCCCTAGGCTTTTGGCTCCCCTAGGCTAAGGCGAGGGCTCCCCTAGGCTAAGGCTAGGGCTCCCCTAGCCTTCAGGCCAGGGCACCCCTAGGCTTTTGGCTCCCCTAGGCTAAGGCGAGGGCTCCCCTAGGCTAAGGCTAGGGCTCCCCTAGCCTTCAGGCCAGGGCACCCCTAGGCTTTTGGCTCCCCTAGGCTAAGGGGAGGGCTCCCCTAGGCTAAGGCTAGGGCTCCCCTAGCCTTCAGGCCAGGGCACCCCTAGGCTTTTGGCTCCCCTAGGCTAAGGCGAGGGCTCCCCTAGGCTAAGGCTAGGGCTCCCCTAGCCTTCAGGCCAGGGCACCCCTAGGCTTTTGGCTCCCCTAGCCTAAGGCGAGGGCTCCCCTAGGCTAAGGCTAGGGCTCCCCTAGCCTTCAGGCCAGGGCACCCCTAGGCTTTTGGCTCCCCTAGGCTAAGGCGAGGGCTCCCCTAGGCTAAGGCTAGGGCTCCCCTAGCCTTCAGGCCAGGGCACCCCTAGGCTTTTGGCTCC